>NW_027667361.1:0-86000 GCF_963924665.1 Micromys minutus | reverse complement strand
GAAATTTGACTTATTTCAGGGAAAATAGGCAGAAATTTTCCTTATTTTGGGGCAAAAAGGCAGAAATTCTCCATATTTTGGTGCAAAAATCAGAAATTTCCCTTATTTTGAGGTAAAATGCTGAAATTCCCCTTATTATGGGGCAAAAGGCAGAAATTTCCCTTTTTTTGGGGCAAATTTGCAGAAATTTCACTTATTTCCGGGAAAAAAGGCACAAATTTTTCTAATTTTGGGGCAAATATGAAGAAATTCCTAGTATTTTGTGGCAAAAATGCAGAAATTCCTAATATTTTGTGGCAAAAATGCAGAAATTCCTAATATTTTGTTGCAAAAATGCAGAAATTTCCCTTATTTTGAGATAAAAAGGCTGAAATTCCCCTTATTTGGGGGCAAAAAGGCAGAAATTTTTCTTATTTTGGGGCAAATTTGCAGAAATTTCACTTATTTCAGGGTTATACGTCAGAAATTTTCCTTATTTTGGAGCAAAAAAGAAAGAAATTCCCTTTGTTTTGGGGGGAAAAGACAGAAATTCCACTTATTTAGAGGCAAAAAGGCAAAAGTTCCCCTTATTTTGGAGCAAAAATGAAGAAATTTCCCTTTTTTATGGCAAAAAAAGTTATGCATTTTTCTTATTTTCAGACAAAAAAGCAGAAATTCCCCATATTTTGGGGCAAAAGGCAGAAATTTCCCTTATTTTAGGGCAAAATTGCAGAAATTTCACTTATTTCAGAGAAAAAAGGCAAAAATTTTTCTTATTTGGGGCTAAAAGGCAGAAATTCCCATTATTTTGGGACAAAAAGGCAGAAATTCACCTTATTTTGGGCTAAAATTGCAGAAATTTCACATATTTCAGGGCAAAAAGTCAGAAATTTCCCCTAATTTGGGGCAAAAATGAAGAAATTTTCCTTTTTTATGGCAAAAAGGTATGCATTCCCCTTATTTTGGGCAAAAAGGCAGAAATTCCCCGTATTTTGGAGCAAAATTGCAGAATTTCCCCTAATTGTGGGGCAAAATTCCAGAAATTTTCCTTATTTTGGGGCAAAATTGCAGAAATTTCACATATTTTGGGGCAAAATTGCAGAAATTTCACTTATTTCAGGGAAAATAGGCAGAAATTTTCCTTATTTTGGGGCAAAAAGGCAGAAATTCTCCATATTTTGTTGCAAAAATTAAAAATTTCCCTTATTTTGAGGTAAAATGCTGAAATTCCCTTTATTTTGGGGCAAGAGGCAGAAATTTCCCTTTTTTGGGGCAAATTTGCAGAAATTTCACTTATTTCCGAAAAAAAAGGCAGAAATTTTCCTTATTTTGGGGCAAAAAGGCAGAAATTCCTAATATTTTGTGGCAAAAATGCAGAAATTCCTAATATTTTGTTGCAAAAATGCAGAAATTTCCCTTATTTTGAGATAAAAAGGCTGAAATTCCACTTATTTAGGGGCAAAAAGGCAGAAATTTTTCTTATTTTGGGGCAAATTTGCAGAAATTTCACTTATTTCAGGGTTATAAATCAGAAATTTTCCTTATTTTGGGGCAAAAAAGACAGAAATTCCCTTTGTTTTGGGGGAAAAAGACAGAAATTCCACTTATTTAGAGGCAAAATGGCAAAAGTTCCCCTTATTTTGGAGCAAAAAATGAAGAAATTTCCCTTTTTTATGGCAAAAAGGTATGCATTCTTTTTATTTTCAGACAAAAAGGCAGAAATTACCCATATTTTGGGGCAAACGGCAGAAATTTCCCTTATTTTTGGGCAAAATTGCAGAAATTTCCCTAATTGTGGATCAAAAAACAGAAATTCCCGTTATTTTGGGGCAAAATTGCAGAAATTTCCCTTATTATGAGAAAAAATTGCAAAAATTTCCCTTATTTTACGGCAAAATTGCAGAAATTTCACTAATTGTGGAGCAAAAAGGCAGAAATTCTCCTTATTTTGGGGCAAAACTCAGAAATTCCACTTACTTTGGGGCAAAATTTCAGATATTTCCCTTATTTGGGGGCAAAATTGTAGAAATTTTACTTATTTTGGGGCAAAATTGCAGAAATTTCACTTATTTCAGGAAAAAAAGCAGAAATTTTCCTTATTTTGGGGCAAAAAGGCAGAAATTCCTAATATTTTGTGCCAAAATTCAGAAATTCCCCTTATTTTGAGGTAAAAAGGCTGAAATTCCCCTTATTTGGGGGCAAAAAGACAGAAATTTCCCTTATATTGGAAAAAAAGTGCAGAAATTTCACTTATTTCAGGGTAATAAGTCAGAAATTTTCCTTATTTTGGGGCAAAAATGACAGAAATTCCCTTTGTTTTGGGGGAAAAAGACAGAAATTCCACTTATTTAGAGGCAAAAAGCAAAAATTCCCCTTAATTTGGGGCAAAATTGCAGAAATTTCCCTTATTAGGGGCCAAAAAAACAGAAATTACTCTTATTTTGTGGCAAAATTCTAGAAATTTCCCTTATTATGGGGAAAAATTGCAGAAATTTCCCTTATTTTAGGGCAAAATTGCAGAAATTTCACTTATTTCAGAGAAAAAAGGCAAAAATTTTTCTTATTTTGGGGCAAAAAGGCAGAAATTCCCATTATTTTGGGGCAAAAAGGCAGAAATTCACCTTATTTTGGGCTAAAATTGCAGAAATTTCACATATTTCAGGGCAAAAAGTCAGAAATTTCCCTTAATTTGGGGCAAAAATGAAGAAATTTCCCTTTTTTATGGCAAAAAGTTATGCATTCCCTTTATTTCGGGATAAAAGGCAGAAATTCCCCGTATTTTGGAGCAAAATTGCAGAAATTCTCCTAATTGTGGGGCAAAATTCCAGAAATTTTCCTTATTTTGGGGCAAAATTGCAGAAATTTCACTTATTTTGGGGCAAAATTGCAGAAATTTGACTTATTTCAGGGAAAATAGGCAGAAATTTTCCTTATTTTGGGGCAAAAAGGCAGAAATTCTCCATATTTTGGTGCAAAAATCAGAAATTTCCCTTATTTTGAGGTAAAATGCTGAAATTCCCCTTATTATGGGGCAAAAGGCAGAAATTTCCCTTTTTTTGGGGCAAATTTGCAGAAATTTCACTTATTTCCGGGAAAAAAGGCACAAATTTTTCTAATTTTGGGGCAAATATGAAGAAATTCCTAGTATTTTGTGGCAAAAATGCAGAAATTCCTAATATTTTGTTTCCAAAATGCAGAAATTTCCCTTATTTTTAGATAAAAAGGCTGAAATTCCCCTTATTTGGGGGCAAAAAGGCAGAAATTTTTCTTATTTTGGGGCAAATTTGCAGAAATTTCACTTATTTCAGGGTTATACGTCAGAAATTTTCCTTATTTTGGAGCAAAAAAGAAAGAAATTCCCTTTGTTTTTGGGGGAAAAGACAGAAATTCCACTTATTTAGAGGCAAAAAGGCAAAAGTTCCCCTTATTTTGGAGCAAAAATGAAGAAATTTCCCTTTTTTATGGCAAAAAAGTTATGCATTCTTCTTATTTTCAGACAAAAAAGCAGAAATTCCCCATATTTTGGGGCAAAAGGCAGAAATTTCCCTTATTTTAGGGCAAAATTGCAGAAATTTCACTTATTTCAGAGAAAAAAGGCAAAAAGTTTTCTTATTTGGGGCTAAAAGGCAGAAATTCCCATTATTTTGGGACAAAAAGGCAGAAATTCACCTTATTTTGGGCTAAAATTGCAGAAATTTCACATATTTCAGGGCAAAAAGTCAGAAATTTCCCCTAATTTGGGGCAAAAATGAAGAAATTTTCCTTTTTTATGGCAAAAAGGTATGCATTCCCCTTTTTTTGGGCAAAAAGGCAGAAATTCCCCGTATTTTGGAGCAAAATTGCAGAATTTCCCCTAATTGTGGGGCAAAATTCCAGAAATTTTCCTTATTTTGGGGCAAAATTGCAGAAATTTCACTTATTTTGGGGCAAAATTGCAGAAATTTCACTTATTTCAGGGAAAATAGGCAGAAATTTTCCTTATTTTGGGGCAAAAAGGCAGAAATTCTTCATATTTTGTTGCAAAAATTAAAAATTTCCCTTATTTTGAGGTAAAATGCTGAAATTCCCTTTATTTTGGGCAAAAGGCAGAAATTTCCCTTTTTTGGGGCAAATTTGCAGAAATTTCACTTATTTCCGAAAAAAAAGGCAGAAATTTTCCTTATTTTGGGGCAAAAAGGCAGAAATTCCTAATATTTTGTGGCAAAAATGCAGAAATTCCTAATATTTTGTTGCAAAAATGCAGAAATTTCCCTTATTTTGAGATAAAAAGGCTGAAATTCCACTTATTTAGGGGCAAAAAGGCAGAAATTTTTCTTATTTTAGGGCAAATTTGCAGAAATTTCACTTATTTCAGGGTTATAAGTCAGAAATTTTCCTTATTTTGTGGCAAAAAAGACAGAAATTCCCTTTGTTTTGGGGGAAAAAGACAGAAATTCCACTTATTTAGAGGCAAAATGGCAAAAGTTCCCCTTATTTTGGAGCAAAAATGAAGAAATTTCCCTTTTTTATGGCAAAAAGGTATGCATTCTTTTTATTTTCAGACAAAAAGGCAGAAATTACCCATATTTTGGGGCAAACGGCAGAAATTTCCCTTATTTTTGGGCAAAATTGCAGAAATTTCCCTAATTGTGGATCAAAAAACAGAAATTCCCCTTATTTTGGGGCAAAATTGCAGAAATTTCCCTTATTATGAGGAAAAATTGCAGAAATTTCCCTTATTTTACGGCAAAATTGCAGAAATTTCACTAATTGTGGAGCAAAAAGGCAGAAATTCTCCTTATTTTGGGGCAAAACTCAGAAATTCCACTTACTTTGGGGCAAAATTTCAGATATTTCCCTTATTTGGGGGCAAAATTGCAGAAATTTTACTTATTTTGGGGCAAAATTGCAGAAATTTCACTTATTTCAGGAAAAAAAGCAGAAATTTTCCTTATTTTGGGGCAAAAAGGCAGAAATTCCTAATATTTTGTGCCAAAATTCAGAAATTCCCCTTATTTTGAGGTAAAAAGGCTGAAATTCCCCTTATTTGGGGGCAAAAAGACAGAAATTTCCCTTATATTGGAAAAAAAGTGCAGAAATTTCACTTATTTCAGGGTAATAAGTCAGAAATTTTCCTTATTTTGGGGCAAAAATGACAGAAATTCCCTTTGTTTTGGGGGAAAAAGACAGAAATTCCACTTATTTAGAGGCAAAAAGCAAAAATTCCCCTTATTTTAGAGCAAAATTGCAGAAATTTCCCTTATTTGGGGGCAGAAATACAGAAATTCCCCTTATTTTGTGGCAAAATTCCAGAAATTTCCCTTATTATGGGGAAAAATTGCAGAAATTTCCCTTATTTTAGGGCAAAATTGCAGAAATTTCACTTATTTCAGAGAAAAAAGGCAAAAATTTTTCTTATTTTGGGGCAAAAAGTCAGAAATTCCCATTATTTTGGGGCAAAAATGCAGAAATTCACCTTATTTTGGGCTAAAATTGCAGAAATTTCACATATTTCAGGACAAAAATGCAGAAATTTCCCTTAATTTGGGGCAAAAATGAAGAAATTTCCCTTTTTTATGGCAAAAAGGTATGCATTCCCCTTATTTCGGGCAAAAAGGCAGAAATTCCCCGTATTTTGGAGCAAAATTGCAGAAATTCCCCTAATTGTGGGGCAAAAAGGCAGAAATTCTCTTTATTTTGGGGAAAAACTAAGAAATTCCACTTATTTTGGGGCCAAATTGCAGAAATTTCACTTTTTTCAGGGAAAAAAGGCAGAAATTTTCCTTATTTTGGGGCAAAAAGGCAGAAATTCTCCATATTTAGGTGCAAAAATCAGAAATTTTTCTTATTTTGAGGTAAAATGCTGAAATTCCCCTTATTTTGGGGCAAAAGGCAGAAATTTCCCTTTTTTGGGGCAAATTTGCAGAAATTTCACTTATTTCCGGGAAAAAAGGCAGAAATTTTCCTTATTTTGTGACAAAAAGGCAGAAATTCCTAATATTTTGTGGCAAAAATGCAGAAATTCCTAATATTTTGTTGCAAAAATGCAGAAATTTCCCTTATTTTGAGATAAAAAGGCTGAAATTCCCCTTATTTGGGGGCAAAAAGGCAGAAATTTTTCTTATTTTGGGGCAAATTTGCAGAAATTTCACTTATTTCAGGGTTATACGTCAGAAATTTTCCTTATTTTGGAGCAAAAAAGAAAGAAATTCCCTTTGTTTTGGGGGGAAAAGACAGAAATTCCACTTATTTAGAGGCAAAAAGGCAAAAGTTCCCCTTATTTTGGAGCAAAAATGAAGAAATTTCCCTTTTTTATGGCAAAAAAGTTATGCATTCTTCTTATTTTCAGACAAAAAAGCAGAAATTCCCCATATTTTGGGGCAAAAGGCAGAAATTTCCCTTATTTTAGGGCAAAATTGCAGAAATTTCACTTATTTCAGAGAAAAAAGGCAAAAATTTTTCTTATTTGGGGCTAAAAGGCAGAAATTCCCATTATTTTGGGACAAAAAGGCAGAAATTCACCTTATTTTGGGCTAAAATTGCAGAAATTTCACATATTTCAGGGCAAAAAGTCAGAAATTTCCCCTAATTTGGGGCAAAAATAAAGAAATTTTCCTTTTTTATGGCAAAAAGGTATGCATTCCCCTTATTTTGGGCAAAAAGGCAGAAATTCCCCGTATTTTGGAGCAAAATTGCAGAATTTCCCCTAATTGTGGGGCAAAATTCCAGAAATTTTCCTTATTTTGGGGCAAAATTGCAGAAATTTCACTTATTTTGGGGCAAAATTGCAGAAATTTCACTTATTTCAGGGAAAATAGGCAGAAATTTTCCTTATTTTGGGGCAAAAAGGCAGAAATTCTCCATATTTTGTTGCAAAAATTAAAAATTTCCTTTATTTTGAGGTAAAATGCTGAAATTCCCTTTATTTTGGGGCAAAAGGCAGAAATTTCCCTTTTTTGGGGCAAATTTGCAGAAATTTCACTTATTTCTGAAAAAAAAGGCAGAAATTTTCCTTATTTTGGGGCAAAAAGGCAGAAATTCCTAATATTTTGTGGCAAAAATGCAGAAATTCCTAATATTTTGTTGCAAAAATGCAGAAATTTCCCTTATTTTGAGATAAAAAGGCTGAAATTCCACTTATTTAGGGGCAAAAAGTCAGAAATTTTTCTTATTTTAGGGCAAATTTGCAGAAATTTCACTTATTTCAGGGTTATAAGTCAGAAATTTTCCTTATTTTGTGGCAAAAAAGACAGAAATTCCCTTTGTTTTGGGGGAAAAAGACAGAAATTCCACTTATTTAGAGGCAAAATGGCAAAAGTTCCCCTTATTTTGGAGCAAAAATGAAGAAATTTCCCTTTTTTATGGCAAAAAGGTATGCATTCTTTTTATTTTCAGACAAAAAGGCAGAAATTACCCATATTTTGGGGCAAACGGCAGAAATTTCCCTTATTTTTGGGCAAAATTGCAGAAATTTCCCTAATTGTGGATCAAAAAACAGAAATTCCCCTTATTTTGGGGCAAAATTGCAGAAATTTCCCTTATTATGAGGAAAAATTGCAGAAATTTCCCTTATTTTACGGCAAAATTGCAGAAATTTCACTAATTGTGGAGCAAAAAGGCAGAAATTCTCCTTATTTTGGGGCAAAACTCAGAAATTCCACTTACTTTGGGGCAAAATTTCAGATATTTCCCTTATTTGGGGGCAAAATTGCAGAAATTTTACTTATTTTGGGGCAAAATTGCAGAAATTTCACTTATTTCAGGAAAAAAAGCAGAAATTTTCCTTATTTTGGGGCAAAAAGGCAGAAATTCCTAATATTTTGTGCCAAAATTCAGAAATTCCCCTTATTTTGAGGTAAAAAGGCTGAAATTCCCCTTATTTGGGGGCAAAAAGACAGAAATTTCCCTTATATTGGAAAAAAAGTGCAGAAATTTCACTTATTTCAGGGTAATAAGTCAGAAATTTTCCTTATTTTGGGGCAAAAATGACAGAAATTCCCTTTGTTTTGGGGGAAAAAGACAGAAATTCCACTTATTTAGAGGCAAAAAGCAAAAATTCCCCTTATTTTAGAGCAAAATTGCAGAAATTTCCCTTATTTGGGGGCAGAAATACAGAAATTCCCCTTATTTTGTGGCAAAATTCCAGAAATTTCCCTTATTATGGGGAAAAATTGCAGAAATTTCCCTTATTTTAGGGCAAAATTGCAGAAATTTCACTTATTTCAGAGAAAAAAGGCAAAAATTTTTCTTATTTTGGGGCAAAAAGTCAGAAATTCCCATTATTTTGGGGCAAAAATGCAGAAATTCACCTTATTTTGGGCTAAAATTGCAGAAATTTCACATATTTCAGGACAAAAATGCAGAAATTTCCCTTAATTTGGGGCAAAAATGAAGAAATTTCCCTTTTTTATGGCAAAAAGGTATGCATTCCCCTTATTTCGGGCAAAAAGGCAGAAATTCCCCGTATTTTGGAGCAAAATTGCAGAAATTCCCCTAATTGTGGGGCAAAAAGGCAGAAATTCTCTTTATTTTGGGGAAAAACTAAGAAATTCCACTTATTTTGGGGCCAAATTGCAGAAATTTCACTTTTTTCAGGGAAAAAAGGCAGAAATTTTCCTTATTTTGGGGCAAAAAGGCAGAAATTCTCCATATTTAGGTGCAAAAATCAGAAATTTTTCTTATTTTGAGGTAAAATGCTGAAATTCCCCTTATTTTGGGGCAAAAGGCAGAAATTTCCCTTTTTTGGGGCAAATTTGCAGAAATTTCACTTATTTCCGGGAAAAAAGGCAGAAATTTTCCTTATTTTGTGACAAAAAGGCAGAAATTCCTAATATTTTGTGGCAAAAATGCAGAAATTCCTAATATTTTGTTGCAAAAATGCAGAAATTTCCCTTATTTTGAGATAAAAAGGCTGAAATTCCCCTTATTTGGGGGCAAAAAGGCAGAAATTTTTCTTATTTTGGGGCAAATTTGCAGAAATTTCACTTATTTCAGGGTTATACGTCAGAAATTTTCCTTATTTTGGAGCAAAAAAGAAAGAAATTCCCTTTGTTTTGGGGGGAAAAGACAGAAATTCCACTTATTTAGAGGCAAAAAGGCAAAAGTTCCCCTTATTTTGGAGCAAAAATGAAGAAATTTCCCTTTTTTATGGCAAAAAAGTTATGCATTCTTCTTATTTTCAGACAAAAAAGCAGAAATTCCCCATATTTTGGGGCAAAAGGCAGAAATTTCCCTTATTTTAGGGCAAAATTGCAGAAATTTCACTTATTTCAGAGAAAAAAGGCAAAAATTTTTCTTATTTGGGGCTAAAAGGCAGAAATTCCCATTATTTTGGGACAAAAAGGCAGAAATTCACCTTATTTTGGGCTAAAATTGCAGAAATTTCACATATTTCAGGGCAAAAAGTCAGAAATTTCCCCTAATTTGGGGCAAAAATAAAGAAATTTTCCTTTTTTATGGCAAAAAGGTATGCATTCCCCTTATTTTGGGCAAAAAGGCAGAAATTCCCCGTATTTTGGAGCAAAATTGCAGAATTTCCCCTAATTGTGGGGCAAAATTCCAGAAATTTTCCTTATTTTGGGGCAAAATTGCAGAAATTTCACTTATTTTGGGGCAAAATTGCAGAAATTTCACTTATTTCAGGGAAAATAGGCAGAAATTTTCCTTATTTTGGGGCAAAAAGGCAGAAATTCTCCATATTTTGTTGCAAAAATTAAAAATTTCCCTTATTTTGAGGTAAAATGCTGAAATTCCCTTTATTTTGGGGCAAAAGGCAGAAATTTCCCTTTTTTGGGGCAAATTTGCAGAAATTTCACTTATTTCTGAAAAAAAAGGCAGAAATTTTCCTTATTTTGGGGCAAAAAGGCAGAAATTCCTAATATTTTGTGGCAAAAATGCAGAAATTCCTAATATTTTGTTGCAAAAATGCAGAAATTTCCCTTATTTTGAGATAAAAAGGCTGAAATTCCACTTATTTAGGGGCAAAAAGGCAGAAATTTTTCTTATTTTAGGGCAAATTTGCAGAAATTTCACTTATTTCAGGGTTATAAGTCAGAAATTTTCCTTATTTTGTGGCAAAAAAGACAGAAATTCCCTTTGTTTTGGGGGAAAAAGACAGAAATTCCACTTATTTAGAGGCAAAATGGCAAAAGTTCCCCTTATTTTGGAGCAAAAATGAAGAAATTTCCCTTTTTTATGGCAAAAAGGTATGCATTCTTTTTATTTTCAGACAAAAAGGCAGAAATTACCCATATTTTGGGGCAAATGGCAGAAATTTCCCTTATTTTTGGGCAAAATTGCAGAAATTTCCCTAATTGTGGATCAAAAAGCAGAAATTCCCCTTATTTTGGGGCAAAATTGCAGAAATTTCCCTTATTATGAGGAAAAATTGCAGAAATTTCCCTTATTTTACGGCAAAATTGCAGAAATTTCACTAATTGTGGAGCAAAAAGGCAGAAATTCTCCTTATTTTGGGGCAAAACTCAGAAATTCCACTTACTTTGGGGCAAAATTTCAGATATTTCCCTTATTTGGGGGCAAAATTGCAGAAATTTTACTTATTTTGGGGCAAAATTGCAGAAATTTCACTTATTTCAGGAAAAAAAGCAGAAATTTTCCTTATTTTGGGGCAAAAAGGCAGAAATTCCTAATATTTTGTGCCAAAATTCAGAAATTCCCCTTATTTTGAGGTAAAAAGGCTGAAATTCCCCTTATTTGGGGGCAAAAAGACAGAAATTTCCCTTATATTGGAAAAAAAGTGCAGAAATTTCACTTATTTCAGGGTAATAAGTCAGAAATTTTCCTTATTTTGGGGCAAAAATGACAGAAATTCCCTTTGTTTTGGGGGAAAAAGACAGAAATTCCACTTATTTAGAGGCAAAAAGCAAAAATTCCCCTTATTTTAGAGCAAAATTGCAGAAATTTCCCTTATTTGGGGGCAGAAATACAGAAATTCCCCTTATTTTGTGGCAAAATTCCAGAAATTTCCCTTATTATGGGGAAAAATTGCAGAAATTTCCCTTATTTTAGGGCAAAATTGCAGAAATTTCACTTATTTCAGAGAAAAAAGGCAAAAATTTTTCTTATTTTGGGGCAAAAAGTCAGAAATTCCCATTATTTTGGGGCAAAAATGCAGAAATTCACCTTATTTTGGGCTAAAATTGCAGAAATTTCACATATTTCAGGACAAAAATGCAGAAATTTCCCTTAATTTGGGGCAAAAATGAAGAAATTTCCCTTTTTTATGGCAAAAAGGTATGCATTCCCCTTATTTCGGGCAAAAAGGCAGAAATTCCCCGTATTTTGGAGCAAAATTGCAGAAATTCCCCTAATTGTGGGGCAAAAAGGCAGAAATTCTCTTTATTTTGGGGAAAAACTAAGAAATTCCACTTATTTTGGGGCCAAATTGCAGAAATTTCACTTTTTTCAGGGAAAAAAGGCAGAAATTTTCCTTATTTTGGGGCAAAAAGGCAGAAATTCTCCATATTTAGGTGCAAAAATCAGAAATTTTTCTTATTTTGAGGTAAAATGCTGAAATTCCCCTTATTTTGGGGCAAAAGGCAGAAATTTCCCTTTTTTGGGGCAAATTTGCAGAAATTTCACTTATTTCCGGGAAAAAAGGCAGAAATTTTCCTTATTTTGTGACAAAAAGGCAGAAATTCCTAATATTTTGTGGCAAAAATGCAGAAATTCCTAATATTTTGTTGCAAAAATGCAGAAATTTCCCTTATTTTGAGATAAAAAGGCTGAAATTCCCCTTATTTGGGGGCAAAAAGGCAGAAATTTTTCTTATTTTGGGGCAAATTTGCAGAAATTTCACTTATTTCAGGGTTATACGTCAGAAATTTTCCTTATTTTGGAGCAAAAAAGACAGAAATTCCCTTTGTTTTGGGGTAAAAGGACAGAAATTCCACTTATTTAGAGGCAAGAAGGCAAAAGTTCCCCTTATTTTAGAGCAAAAATGAAGAAATTTCCCTTTTTTTATGGCAAAAAGGTATGCATTCTTCTTATTTTCAGACAAAAAGGCAGAAATTCCCCATATTTTGGGGCAAAAGGCAGAAATTTCCCTTATTTTAGGGCAAAATTGCAGAAATTTCACTTATTTCAGAGAAAAAAGGCAAAAATTTTTCTTATTTTGGGGCAAAAAGGCAGAAATTCCCATTATTTTGGGAAAAAAGGCAGAAATTCACCTTATTTTGGGCTAAAATTGCAGAAATTTCACATATTTCAGGGCAAAAGTCAGAAATTTCCCCTAATTTGGAGCAAAAATGAAGAAATTTCCCTTTTTTATGGCAAAAAGGTATGCATTCCCCTTATTTTGGCAAAAAGGCAGAAATTCCCCGTATTTTGGAGCAAAATTGCAGAATTTCCCCTAATTGTGGGGCAAAATTCCAGAAATTTTCCTTATTTTGGGGCAAAATTGCCGAAATTTCACTTATTTTGGGGCAAAATTGCAGAAATTTCACTTATTTCAGGGAAAATAGGCAGAAATTTTCATTATTTTGGGGCAAAAAGGCAGAAATTCTCCATATTTTGTTGCAAAAATCAGAAATTTCCCTTATTTTGAGGTAAAATGCTGAAATTCCCCTTTTTTTGGGGCAAAAGGCAGAAATTTCCCTTTTTTGGGGCAAATTTGCAGAAATTTCACTTATTTCCGAAAAAAAAGGCAGAAATTTTTCTTATTTTGCTGCAAAAAGGCAGAAATTCCTAATATTTTGTTGCAAAAATGCAGAAATTTCCTTTATTTTGAAATAAAAAGGCTGAAATTCCCCTTATTTGGGGGCAAAAATGCAGAAATTTTTTTATTTTGTGGCAAATTTGCAGAAATTTCACTTATTTCAGGGTTATAAGTCAGAAATTTTCCTTATTTTGGGGCAAAAAAGACAGAAATTCCCTTTGTTTTGGGGGAAAAAGACAGAAATTTCACTTATTTAGAGGCAAAAAGGCAAAAGTTCCCCTTATTTTAAAGCAAAAATGAAGAAATTTCTCTTTTTTATGCCAAAAAGTTATGCATTCTTCTTATTTTCAGACAAAAAGGCAGAAATTCCCCAAATTTGGGGCAAAAGGCAGAAATTTCCATTATTTTTTGGCAAAATTGCAGAAATTTCCCTAATTGTGGGGCAAAAAACAGAAATTCCCCTTATTTTGGGGCAAAATTGCAGAAATTTCCTTTATTATGAGGAAAAATTGCAGAAATTTCCCTTATTTTACAGCAAAATTGCAGAAATTTCACTAATTGTGGCGCAAAAAGGCAGAAATTCTCCTTATTTCGGGGCAAAACTCAGAAATTCCACTTATTTTGGGGCAAAATTACAGAAATTTCCCTTATTTTGGGGCAAAATTGCAGAAATTTTACTTATTTTGGGGCAAAATTGCAGAAAATTCACTTATTGCAGAAAAAAAAGCAGAAATTTTTTTTTATTTTGGGGCAAAAAAACAGAAATTCCTAATATTTTGTGCCAAAATTAAGAAATTCCCATTATTTTGAGGTAAAAAGACTGAAATTCCCCTTATTTGGGGGCAAAAAGGCAGAAATTTCCCTTATATTCGGGCAAAATTGCAGAAATTTCACTTATTTCAGGGTAATAGTCAGAAATTTTCCTTATTTTGGGGCAAAAATGACAGAAATTCCCTTTGTTTTGGGGGAAAAAGACAGAAATTCCACTTATTTAGAGGCAAAAAAGCAAAAATTCCCCTTATTTTAGGGCAAAATTGCAGAAATTTCCCTTATTTGGGGGCAAAAAAACAGAAATTCCCTTTATTTTGTGGCAAAATTCCAGAAATTTCCCTTATTATGGGGAAAAATTGCAGAAATTTCCCTTATTTTAGGGCAAAATGGCAGAAATTTCACTTATTTCAGAGAAAAAAGGCAAAAATTTTTCTTATTTTGGGGCAAAGGCAGAAATTTCCCTATTTTGGGGGCAAATTTGCAGAAATTTCACTTATTTCATGGTAATAAGTCAGAAATTTTCCTTATTTTGGGGCCAAAAAACAGAAATTCTCTTTGTTTTGGGGGAAAAAAACAGAAATTCCAGTTATTTAGAGGCAAAAAGGCAAAAGTTCCCCTTATTTTGGAGCAAAAAAGAAGAAATTTCCCTTTTTTATGGCAAAAAGGTATGCATTTTTCTTATTTTCGGACGAAAAGGCAGAAATTCCCCATATTTTGGAGCAAAAGGCAGAAATTCCCCTTATTTTTGGGCAAAATTGCAGAAATTTCCCTAATTATGGGGCAAAAAACAGAAATTCTTTTTATTTTGAAGCAAAATTGCAGAAATTTCCCTTATTATGGGGAAAAATTGTAGAAATTTCCCTTATTTTAGGGCAAAATTGCAGAAATTTCACTAATTGTGGGGCAAAAAAGGCAGAAATTCTCCTTATTTTGGAACAAAACTCAGAAATTTCACTTATTTTGGGGCAAAATTCCAGAAATTTCCCTTATTTTGGGGCAAAATTGTAAAAATTTTACTTATTTTGTGGCAAAATTGCAGAAATTTCACTTATTTCAGGGAAAAAAGACAGAAATTTGTTTTATTTTGGGGCAAAAAGGCAGAAATTCGTAATATTTTGTGCCAAAATTAAGAAATTCCCCTTATTTTAGGTAAAAAGGCTGAAATTCCCCTTATTTGGGGGCAAAAACGCAGAAATTTCCATTATATTGGGACAAAATTGCAGAAATTTCACTTATTTCAGGGTAATAAGTTAGAAATTTTCCTTATTTTGCGGTAAAAATGACAGAAATTCCCTTTGTTTTGTGGAGAAAGACAAAAATTCCACTTATTTAGAGGCAAAAAAGCAGAAATTCCCCTTATTTTAGGGCAAAATTGCAGAAATTTCTTTTATTTGGGGGCAAAAAAACAGAAATTCCCCTTATTTTGTGGCAAAATTCCAGAAATTTCCCTTATTATGGGGAAAAATTGCAGAAATTCCCTTTATTTTGGGGCAAAATTGCAGAAATTTCCCGAATTGTGGGGCAAAAAACAGAAATTCCCCTTATTTTGTGGCAAAATTCCAGAAATTTCCCTTATTATGGGGAAAAATTGCAGAAATTTCCCTTATTTTAGGGCAAAATTGCAGAAATTTCACTTATTTCAGAGAAAAAAGGCAAAAATTTTTCTTATTTTGGGGCAAAAAGGCAGAAATTCCCATTATTTTGGGGCAAAAAGGCAGAAATTCACCTTATTTTGGGCTAAAATTGCAGAAATTTCACATATTTCAGGGCAAAAAGTCAGAAATTTCCCTTAATTTGGGGCAAAAATGAAGAAATTTCCCTTTTTTATTGCAAAAAGTTATGCATTCCCCTTATTTCGGGCAAAAAGGCAGAAATTCCCCGTATTTTGGAGCAAAATTGCAGAAATTCCCCTAATTGTGGGGCAAAAAGGCAGAAATTCTCCTTATTTTGGGGCCAAACTCAGAAATTCCACTTATTTTGGGGCAAAATTCCAGAAATTTCCCTTATTTTGGGGAAAAATTGTAGAAATTTTACTTATTTTGGGGCAAAAAAGAAAGAAATTCCCTTTGTTTTGGGGGGAAAAGACAGAAATTCCACTTATTTAGAGGCAAAAAGGCAAAAGTTCCCCTTATTTTGGAGCAAAAATGAAGAAATTTCCCTTTTTTATGGCAAAAAAGTTATGCATTCTTCTTATTTTCAGACAAAAAAGCAGAAATTCCCCATATTTTGGGGCAAAAGGCAGAAATTTCCCTTATTTTAGGGCAAAATTGCAGAAATTTCACTTATTTCAGAGAAAAAAGGCAAAAATTTTTCTTATTTGGGGCTAAAAGGCAGAAATTCCCATTATTTTGGGACAAAAAGGCAGAAATTCACCTTATTTTGGGCTAAAATTACAGAAATTTCACATATTTCAGGGCAAAAAGTCAGAAATTTCCCCTAATTTGGGGCAAAAATGAAGAAATTTTCCTTTTTTATGTAAAAAGGTATGCATTCCCCTTTTTTGGGGCAAAAAGGCAGAAATTCCCCGTATTTTGGAGCAAAATTGCAGAATTTCCCCTAATTGTGGGGCAAAATTCCAGAAATTTTCCTTATTTTGGGGCAAAATTGCCGAAATTTCACTTATTTTGGGGCAAAATTGCAGAAATTTCACTTATTTCAGGGAAAATAGGCAGAAATTTTCCTTATTTTGGGGCATAAAGGCAGAAATTCTCCATATTTTGTTGCAAAAATTAAAAATTTCCCTTAATTTGAGGTAAAATGCTGAAATTCCCTTTATTTTGGGGCAAAAGGCAGAAATTTCCCTTTTTTGGAGCAAATTTGCAGAAATTTCACTTATTTCCGAAAAAAAAGGCAGAAATTTTCCTTATTTTGGGGCAAAAAGGCAGAAATTCCTAATATTTTGTGGCAAAAATGCAGAAATTCCTAATATTTTGTTGCAAAAATGCAGAAATTTCCCTTATTTTGAAATAAAAAGGCTGAAATTCCCCTTATTTGGGGGCAAAAATGCAGAAATTTTTCTTATTTTGCGGCAAATTTGCAGAAATTTCACTTATTTCAAGGTTATAGGTCAGAAATTTTCCTTATTTTGGGGCAAAAAAGACTGAAATTCCCTTTGTTTTGGGGGAAAAAGACAGAAATTCCACTTATTTAGAGGCAAAAAGGCAATAGTTCCCCTTATTTTGGAGCAAAAATGAAGAAATTTCCCTTTTTTATGGCAAAAAGGTATGCATTCTTCTTATTTTTAGACAAAAAGGCAGAAATTCCCCATATTTTGGGGCAAAAGGAAGAAATTTCCCTTTTTTTTGGACAAAATTGCAGAAATTTCCCTAATTGTGGGGCAAAAAACGGAAATTCCCCTTATTTTGGGGCAAAATTGCAGAAATTTCCCTTATTATGAGGAAAAATTGCAGAAATTTCCCTTATTTTACGGCAAAATTGTAGAAATTTCACTAATTGTGGCGCAAAAAGGCAGAAATTCTCCTTATTTTGGGGCAAAACTCAGAAATTCCACTTAATTTGGGGAAAAATTCCAGAAATTGCCCTTATTTTGGGGAAAAATTGCAGAAATTTTACTTATTTTGGGGCAAAATTGCAGAAATTTCACTTATTTCAGGGAAAAAATCAGAAATTTTCTTTATTTTGGGGAAAAAAGGCAGAAATTCCTAATATTTTGTTCCAAAATTCAGAAATTTCCCTTATTTTGAGGTAAAAAGGCTGAAATTCCCCTTATTTGGCTGCAAAAAGGCAGAAATTTTCCTTATATTGGGGCAAAATTGCAGAAATTTCACTTATTTCAGGGTAATAAGTCAGAAATTTTTTTTATTTTGGGGCAAAAATCACAGAAATTCCCTTTGTTTTGGGGGAAAAAGACAGAAATTCCACTTATTTAGAGCCAAAAAAGCAGAAATTCCCCTTATTTTAGGGCACAATTGCAGAAATTTCCCTTATTTGGGGGCAAAAAAACAGAAATTCCCCTTATTTTGTGGCAAAATTCTAGAAATTTCCCTTATGGGGAAAAATTGCAGAAATTTCCCTTATTTTAGGGCAAAATTGCAGAAACTTCACTTATTTCGGAGAAAAAAGGCAAAATTTTTTCTTATTTTGGGGCAAAAAGGCAGAAATTCCCATTATTTTGGGGCAAAAAGGCAGAAATTCACCTTATTTTGGGCTAAAATTGCAGAAACTTCACATATTTCATGGCAAAAAGTTAGAAATTTCCCTTAATTTGGGGCAAAAATGAAGAAATTTCCCTTTTTTATGGCAAAAAGGTATGCATTCCCTTTATTTTGGGATAAAAGGCAGAAATTCCCCATATTTTGGAGCAAAATTGCAGAAATTCCCCTAATTGTGGGGCAAAATTCCAGAAATTTTCCTTATTTTGGGGCAAAATTGCAGAAATTCCACTTATTTTGGGGCAAAATTGCAGAAATTTCACTTTTTTTAGGGAAAAAAGGCAGAAATTTTCCTTATTTTGGGGCAAAAAGGCAGAAATTCTCCATATTTAGGTGCAAAAATCAGAAATTTTTCTTATTTTGAGGTAAAATGCTGAAATTCCCCTTATTTTGGGGCAAAAGGCAGAAATTTCCCTTTTTTGGGGCAAATTTGCAGAAATTTCACTTATTTCTGGGAAAAAAGGCAGAAATTTTCCTTATTTTGTGGCAAAAAGGCAGAAATTCCTAATATTTTGTGGCAAAAATGCAGAAATTCCTAATATTTTGTATCAAAAATGCAGAAATTTCCCTTATTTTGAGATAAAAAGGCTGAAATTCCCCTTATTTGGGGGCAAAAAGGCAGAAATTTTTCTTATTTTGGGGCAAATTTGCAGAAATTTCACTTATTTCAGGGTTATACGTCAGAAATTTTCCTTATTTTGGAGCAAAATAGACAGAAATTGCCTTTGTTTTGGGGGAAAAGGACAGAAATTCCACTTATTTAGAGGCAAGAAGGCAAAAGTTGAACTTATTTTAGAGCAAAAATGAAGAAATTTCCCTTTTTTATGGCAAAAATGTATGCATTCTTCTTATTTTCAGACAAAAAGGCAGAAATTCCCCATATTTTGGGGCAAAAGGCAGAAATTTCCCTTATTTTAGGGCAAAATTGCAGAAATTTCACTTATTTCAGAGAAAAAAGGCAAAAATTTTTCTTATTTTGGGGCAAAAAGGCAGAAATTCCCATTATTTTGGGAAAAAAGGCAGAAACTCACCTTATTTTGGGCTAGAATTGCAGAAATTTCACATATTTCAGGGCAAAAGTAAGAAATTTCCCCTAATTTGGGGCAAAAATGAAGAAATTTCCCTTTTTTATGGCAAAAAGTTATGCATTCCCCTTATTTTGGCAAAAAGGCAGAAATTCCCCGTATTTTGGAGCAAAATTGCAGAACTTCCCCTAATTGTGGGGCAAAATTCCAGAAATTTTCCTTATTTTGGGACAAAATTGCCGAAATTTCACTTATTTTGGGGCAAAATTGCAGAAATTTCACTTATTTCAGGGAAAATAGGCAGAAATTTTTTTTATTTTGGGGCAAAAAGGCAGAAATTCTCCATATTTTGTTGCAAAAATCAGAAATTTCCCTTATTTTGAGGTAAAATGCTGAAATTCCCCTTTTTTTGGGGCAAAAGGCAGAAATTTCCCTTTTTTGGGGCAAATTTGCAGAAATTTCACTTATTTCCGAAAAAAAAGGCAGAAATTTTTCTTATTTTGCTGCAAAAAGGCAGAAATTCCTAATATTTTGTTGCAAAAATGCAGAAATTTCCTTTATTTTGAAATAAAAAGGCTGAAATTCCCCTTATACGGGGGCAAAAATGCAGAAATTTTTCTTATTTTGTGGCAAATTTGCAGAAATTTCACTTATTTCAGGGTTATAAGTCAGAAATTTTCCTTATTTTGGGGCAAAAAGGACAGAAATTCCCTTTGTTTTGGAGGAAAAATACAGAAATTTCACTTATTTAGAGGCAAAAAGGCAAAAGTTCCCTTATTTTAAAGCAAAAATGAAGAAATTTCTCTTTTTTATGGCAAAAAGTTATGCATTCTTCTTATTTTCAGACAAAAAGGCAGAAATTACCCATATTTTGGGGCAAAAGGCAGAAATTTCCCTTATTTTTTGGCAAAATTGCAGAAATTTCCCTAATTGTGGGGCAAAAAACAGAAATTCCCCTTATTTTGGGGCAAAATTGCAGAAATTTCCCTTATTATGAGGAAAAATTGCAGAAATTTCCCTTATTTTACGGCAAAATTGCAGAAATTTCACTAATTGTGGAGCAAAAAGGCAGAAATTCTCCTTATTTTCGGGCAAAACTCAGAAATTCCACTTACTTTGGGGCAAAATTTCAGATATTTCCCTTATTTGGGGGCAAAATTGCAGAAATTTTACTTATTTTGGGGCAAAATTGCAGAAATTTCACTTATTTCAGGAAAAAAAGCAGAAATTTTCCTTATTTTGGGGCAAAAAGGCAGAAATTCCTAATATTTTGTGCCAAAATTCAGAAATTCCCCTTATTTTGAGGTAAAAAGGCTGAAATTCCCCTTATTTGGGGGCAAAAAGACAGAAATTTCCCATATATTGGAAAAAAAGTGCAGAAATTTCACTTATTTCAGGGTAATAAGTCAGAAATTTTCCTTATTTTGGGGCAAAAATGAGAGAAATTCCCTTTGTTTTGGGGGAAAAAGACAGAAATTCCACTTATTTAGAGGCAAAAAGCAAAAATTCCCCTTATTTTGGGGCAAAATTGCAGAAATTTCCCTTATTAGGGGCCAAAAAAACAGAAATTACTCTTATTTTGTGGCAAAATTCTAGAAATTTCCCTTATTATGGGGAAAAATTGCAGAAATTTCCCTTATTTTAGGGCAAAATTGCAGAAATTTCACTTATTTCAGAGAAAAAAGGCAAAAATTTTTCTTATTTTGGGGCAAAAAGGCAGAAATTCCCATTATTTTGGGGCAAAAAGGCAGAAATTCACCTTATTTTGGGCTAAAATTGCAGAAATTTCACATATTTCAGGGCAAAAAGTCAGAAATTTCCCTTAATTTGGGGCAAAAATGAAGAAATTTCCCTTTTTTATGGCAAAAAGGTATGCATTCCCTTTATTTCGGGATAAAAGGCAGAAATTCCCCGTATTTTGGAGCA
Organism: Micromys minutus; assembly: GCF_963924665.1. NCBI lineage: Eukaryota > Metazoa > Chordata > Mammalia > Rodentia > Muridae > Micromys > Micromys minutus. Next base: position 65,472 of record NW_027667361.1, on the reverse strand, counting down.
AAATTGCAGAAATTCTCCTAATTGTGGGGCAAAATTCCAGAAATTTTCCTTATTTTGGGGCAAAATTGCAGAAATTTCACTTATTTTGGGGCAAAATTGCAGAAATTTGACTTATTTCAGGGAAAATAGGCAGAAATTTTCCTTATTTTGGGGCAAAAAGGCAGAAATTCTCCATATTTTGGTGCAAAAATCAGAAATTTCCCTTATTTTGAGGTAAAATGCTGAAATTCCCCTTATTATGGGGCAAAAGGCAGAAATTTCCCTTTTTTTGGGGCAAATTTGCAGAAATTTCACTTATTTCCGGGAAAAAAGGCACAAATTTTTCTAATTTTGGGGCAAATATGAAGAAATTCCTAGTATTTTGTGGCAAAAATGCAGAAATTCCTAATATTTTGTTGCAAAAATGCAGAAATTTCCCTTATTTTGAGATAAAAAGGCTGAAATTCCCCTTATTTGGGGGCAAAAAGGCAGAAATTTTTCTTATTTTGGGGCAAATTTGCAGAAATTTCACTTATTTCAGGGTTATACGTCAGAAATTTTCCTTATTTTGGAGCAAAAAAGAAAGAAATTCCCTTTGTTTTGGGGGGAAAAGACAGAAATTCCACTTATTTAGAGGCAAAAAGGCAAAAGTTCCCCTTATTTTGGAGCAAAAATGAAGAAATTTCCCTTTTTTATGGCAAAAAAGTTATGCATTCTTCTTATTTTCAGACAAAAAAGCAGAAATTCCCCATATTTTGGGGCAAAAGGCAGAAATTTCCCTTATTTTAGGGCAAAATTGCAGAAATTTCACTTATTTCAGAGAAAAAAGGCAAAAAGTTTTCTTATTTGGGGCTAAAAGGCAGAAATTCCCATTATTTTGGGACAAAAAGGCAGAAATTCACCTTATTTTGGGCTAAAATTGCAGAAATTTCACATATTTCAGGGCAAAAAGTCAGAAATTTCCCCTAATTTGGGGCAAAAATGAAGAAATTTTCCTTTTTTATGGCAAAAAGGTATGCATTCCCCTTATTTTGGGCAAAAAGGCAGAAATTCCCCGTATTTTGGAGCAAAATTGCAGAATTTCCCCTAATTGTGGGGCAAAATTCCAGAAATTTTCCTTATTTTGGGGCAAAATTGCAGAAATTTCACTTATTTTGGGGCAAAATTGCAGAAATTTCACTTATTTCAGGGAAAATAGGCAGAAATTTTCCTTATTTTGGGGCAAAAAGGCAGAAATTCTCCATATTTTGTTGCAAAAATTAAAAATTTCCCTTATTTTGAGGTAAAATGCTGAAATTCCCTTTATTTTGGGCAAAAGGCAGAAATTTCCCTTTTTTGGGGCAAATTTGCAGAAATTTCACTTATTTCCGAAAAAAAAGGCAGAAATTTTCCTTATTTTGGGGCAAAAAGGCAGAAATTCCTAATATTTTGTGGCAAAAATGCAGAAATTCCTAATATTTTGTTGCAAAAATGCAGAAATTTCCCTTATTTTGAGATAAAAAGGCTGAAATTCCACTTATTTAGGGGCAAAAAGGCAGAAATTTTTCTTATTTTAGGGCAAATTTGCAGAAATTTCACTTATTTCAGGGTTATAAGTCAGAAATTTTCCTTATTTTGTGGCAAAAAAGACAGAAATTCCCTTTGTTTTGGGGGAAAAAGACAGAAATTCCACTTATTTAGAGGCAAAATGGCAAAAGTTCCCCTTATTTTGGAGCAAAAATGAAGAAATTTCCCTTTTTTATGGCAAAAAGGTATGCATTCTTTTTATTTTCAGACAAAAAGGCAGAAATTACCCATATTTTGGGGCAAACGGCAGAAATTTCCCTTATTTTTGGGCAAAATTGCAGAAATTTCCCTAATTGTGGATCAAAAAACAGAAATTCCCCTTATTTTGGGGCAAAATTGCAGAAATTTCCCTTATTATGAGGAAAAATTGCAGAAATTTCCCTTATTTTACGGCAAAATTGCAGAAATTTCACTAATTGTGGAGCAAAAAGGCAGAAATTCTCCTTATTTTGGGGCAAAACTCAGAAATTCCACTTACTTTGGGGCAAAATTTCAGATATTTCCCTTATTTGGGGGCAAAATTGCAGAAATTTTCCTTATTTTGGGGCAAAATTGCAGAAATTTCACTTATTTCAGGAAAAAAAGCAGAAATTTTCCTTATTTTGGGGCAAAAAGGCAGAAATTCCTAATATTTTGTGCCAAAATTCAGAAATTCCCCTTATTTTGAGGTAAAAAGGCTGAAATTCCCCTTATTTGGGGGCAAAAAGACAGAAATTTCCCTTATATTGGAAAAAAAGTGCAGAAATTTCACTTATTTCAGGGTAATAAGTCAGAAATTTTCCTTATTTTGGGGCAAAAATGACAGAAATTCCCTTTGTTTTGGGGGAAAAAGACAGAAATTCCACTTATTTAGAGGCAAAAAGCAAAAATTCCCCTTATTTTAGAGCAAAATTGCAGAAATTTCCCTTATTTGGGGGCAGAAATACAGAAATTCCCCTTATTTTGTGGCAAAATTCCAGAAATTTCCCTTATTATGGGGAAAAATTGCAGAAATTTCCCTTATTTTAGGGCAAAATTGCAGAAATTTCACTTATTTCAGAGAAAAAAGGCAAAAATTTTTCTTATTTTGGGGCAAAAAGTCAGAAATTCCCATTATTTTGGGGCAAAAATGCAGAAATTCACCTTATTTTGGGCTAAAATTGCAGAAATTTCACATATTTCAGGACAAAAATGCAGAAATTTCCCTTAATTTGGGGCAAAAATGAAGAAATTTCCCTTTTTTATGGCAAAAAGGTATGCATTCCCCTTATTTCGGGCAAAAAGGCAGAAATTCCCCGTATTTTGGAGCAAAATTGCAGAAATTCCCCTAATTGTGGGGCAAAAAGGCAGAAATTCTCTTTATTTTGGGGAAAAACTAAGAAATTCCACTTATTTTGGGGCCAAATTGCAGAAATTTCACTTTTTTCAGGACAAAAAGGCAGAAATTTTCCTTATTTTGGGGCAAAAAGGCAGAAATTCTCCATATTTAGGTGCAAAAATCAGAAATTTTTCTTATTTTGAGGTAAAATGCTGAAATTCCCCTTATTTTGGGGCAAAAGGCAGAAATTTCCCTTTTTTGGGGCAAATTTGCAGAAATTTCACTTATTTCCGGGAAAAAAGGCAGAAATTTTCCTTATTTTGTGACAAAAAGGCAGAAATTCCTAATATTTTGTGGCAAAAATGCAGAAATTCCTAATATTTTGTTGCAAAAATGCAGAAATTTCCCTTATTTTGAGATAAAAAGGCTGAAATTCCCCTTATTTGGGGGCAAAAAGGCAGAAATTTTTCTTATTTTGGGGCAAATTTGCAGAAATTTCACTTATTTCAGGGTTATACGTCAGAAATTTTCCTTATTTTGGAGCAAAAAAGAAAGAAATTCCCTTTGTTTTGGGGGGAAAAGACAGAAATTCCACTTATTTAGAGGCAAAAAGGCAAAAGTTCCCCTTATTTTGGAGCAAAAATGAAGAAATTTCCCTTTTTTATGGCAAAAAAGTTATGCATTCTTCTTATTTTCAGACAAAAAAGCAGAAATTCCCCATATTTTGGGGCAAAAGGCAGAAATTTCCCTTATTTTAGGGCAAAATTGCAGAAATTTCACTTATTTCAGAGAAAAAAGGCAAAAATTTTTCTTATTTGGGGCTAAAAGGCAGAAATTCCCATTATTTTGGGACAAAAAGGCAGAAATTCACCTTATTTTGGGCTAAAATTGCAGAAATTTCACATATTTCAGGGCAAAAAGTCAGAAATTTCCCCTAATTTGGGGCAAAAATAAAGAAATTTTCCTTTTTTATGGCAAAAAGGTATGCATTCCCCTTATTTTGGGCAAAAAGGCAGAAATTCCCCGTATTTTGGAGCAAAATTGCAGAATTTCCCCTAATTGTGGGGCAAAATTCCAGAAATTTTCCTTATTTTGGGGCAAAATTGCAGAAATTTCACTTATTTTGGGGCAAAATTGCAGAAATTTCACTTATTTCAGGGAAAATAGGCAGAAATTTTCCTTATTTTGGGGCAAAAAGGCAGAAATTCTCCATATTTTGTTGCAAAAATTAAAAATTTCCCTTATTTTGAGGTAAAATGCTGAAATTCCCTTTATTTTGGGGCAAAAGGCAGAAATTTCCCTTTTTTGGGGCAAATTTGCAGAAATTTCACTTATTTCTGAAAAAAAAAGGCAGAAATTTTCCTTATTTTGGGGCAAAAAGGCAGAAATTCCTAATATTTTGTGGCAAAAATGCAGAAATTCCTAATATTTTGTTGCAAAAATGCAGAAATTTCCCTTATTTTGAGATAAAAAGGCTGAAATTCCACTTATTTAGGGGCAAAAAGGCAGAAATTTTTCTTATTTTAGGGCAAATTTGCAGAAATTTCACTTATTTCAGGGTTATAAGTCAGAAATTTTCCTTATTTTGTGGCAAAAAAGACAGAAATTCCCTTTGTTTTGGGGGAAAAAGACAGAAATTCCACTTATTTAGAGGCAAAATGGCAAAAGTTCCCCTTATTTTGGAGCAAAAATGAAGAAATTTCCCTTTTTTATGGCAAAAAGGTATGCATTCTTTTTATTTTCAGACAAAAAGGCAGAAATTACCCATATTTTGGGGCAAACGGCAGAAATTTCCCTTATTTTTGGGCAAAATTGCAGAAATTTCCCTAATTGTGGATCAAAAAGCAGAAATTCCCCTTATTTTGGGGCAAAATTGCAGAAATTTCCCTTATTATGAGGAAAAATTGCAGAAATTTCCCTTATTTTACGGCAAAATTGCAGAAATTTCACTAATTGTGGAGCAAAAAGGCAGAAATTCTCCTTATTTTGGGGCAAAACTCAGAAATTCCACTTACTTTGGGGCAAAATTTCAGATATTTCCCTTATTTGGGGGCAAAATTGCAGAAATTTTACTTATTTTGGGGCAAAATTGCAGAAATTTCACTTATTTCAGGAAAAAAAGCAGAAATTTTCCTTATTTTGGGGCAAAAAGGCAGAAATTCCTAATATTTTGTGCCAAAATTCAGAAATTCCCCTTATTTTGAGGTAAAAAGGCTGAAATTCCCCTTATTTGGGGGCAAAAAGACAGAAATTTCCCTTATATTGGAAAAAAAGTGCAGAAATTTCACTTATTTCAGGGTAATAAGTCAGAAATTTTCCTTATTTTGGGGCAAAAATGACAGAAATTCCCTTTGTTTTGGGGGAAAAAGACAGAAATTCCACTTATTTAGAGGCAAAAAGCAAAAATTCCCCTTATTTTAGAGCAAAATTGCAGAAATTTCCCTTATTTGGGGGCAGAAATACAGAAATTCCCCTTATTTTGTGGCAAAATTCCAGAAATTTCCCTTATTATGGGGAAAAATTGCAGAAATTTCCCTTATTTTAGGGCAAAATTGCAGAAATTTCACTTATTTCAGAGAAAAAAGGCAAAAATTTTTCTTATTTTGGGGCAAAAAGTCAGAAATTCCCATTATTTTGGGGCAAAAATGCAGAAATTCACCTTATTTTGGGCTAAAATTGCAGAAATTTCACATATTTCAGGACAAAAATGCAGAAATTTCCCTTAATTTGGGGCAAAAATGAAGAAATTTCCCTTTTTTATGGCAAAAAGGTATGCATTCCCCTTATTTCGGGCAAAAAGGCAGAAATTCCCCGTATTTTGGAGCAAAATTGCAGAAATTCCCCTAATTGTGGGGCAAAAAGGCAGAAATTCTCTTTATTTTGGGGAAAAACTAAGAAATTCCACTTATTTTGGGGCCAAATTGCAGAAATTTCACTTTTTTCAGGGAAAAAAGGCAGAAATTTTCCTTATTTTGGGGCAAAAGGCAGAAATTCTCCATATTTAGGTGCAAAAATCAGAAATTTTTCTTATTTTGAGGTAAAATGCTGAAATTCCCCTTATTTTGGGGCAAAAGGCAGAAATTTCCCTTTTTTGGGGCAAATTTGCAGAAATTTCACTTATTTCCGGGAAAAAAGGCAGAAATTTTCCTTATTTTGTGACAAAAAGGCAGAAATTCCTAATATTTTGTGGCAAAAATGCAGAAATTCCTAATATTTTGTTGCAAAAATGCAGAAATTTCCCTTATTTTGAGATAAAAAGGCTGAAATTCCCCTTATTTGGGGGCAAAAAGGCAGAAATTTTTCTTATTTTGGGGCAAATTTGCAGAAATTTCACTTATTTCAGGGTTATACGTCAGAAATTTTCCTTATTTTGGAGCAAAAAAGACAGAAATTCCCTTTGTTTTGGGGTAAAAGGACAGAAATTCCACTTATTTAGAGGCAAGAAGGCAAAAGTTCCCCTTATTTTAGAGCAAAAATGAAGAAATTTCCCTTTTTTTATGGCAAAAAGGTATGCATTCTTCTTATTTTCAGACAAAAAGGCAGAAATTCCCCATATTTTGGGGCAAAAGGCAGAAATTTCCCTTATTTTAGGGCAAAATTGCAGAAATTTCACTTATTTCAGAGAAAAAAGGCAAAAATTTTTCTTATTTTGGGGCAAAAAGGCAGAAATTCCCATTATTTTGGGAAAAAAGGCAGAAATTCACCTTATTTTGGGCTAAAATTGCAGAAATTTCACATATTTCAGGGCAAAAGTCAGAAATTTCCCCTAATTTGGAGCAAAAATGAAGAAATTTCCCTTTTTTATGGCAAAAAGGTATGCATTCCTCTTATTTTGGCAAAAAGGCAGAAATTCCCCGTATTTTGGAGCAAAATTGCAGAATTTCCCCTAATTGTGGGGCAAAATTCCAGAAATTTTCCTTATTTTGGGGCAAAATTGCCGAAATTTCACTTATTTTGGGGCAAAATTGCAGAAATTTCACTTATTTCAGGGAAAATAGGCAGAAATTTTCATTATTTTGGGGCAAAAAGGCAGAAATTCTCCATATTTTGTTGCAAAAATCAGAAATTTCCCTTATTTTGAGGTAAAATGCTGAAATTCCCCTTTTTTTGGGGCAAAAGGCAGAAATTTCCCTTTTTTGGGGCAAATTTGCAGAAATTTCACTTATTTCCGAAAAAAAAGGCAGAAATTTTTCTTATTTTGCTGCAAAAAGGCAGAAATTCCTAATATTTTGTTGCAAAAATGCAGAAATTTCCTTTATTTTGAAATAAAAAGGCTGAAATTCCCCTTATTTGGGGGCAAAAATGCAGAAATTTTTTTATTTTGTGGCAAATTTGCAGAAATTTCACTTATTTCAGGGTTATAAGTCAGAAATTTTCCTTATTTTGGGGCAAAAAAGACAGAAATTCCCTTTGTTTTGGGGGAAAAAGACAGAAATTTCACTTATTTAGAGGCAAAAAGGCAAAAGTTCCCCTTATTTTAAAGCAAAAATGAAGAAATTTCTCTTTTTTATGCCAAAAAGTTATGCATTCTTCTTATTTTCAGACAAAAAGGCAGAAATTCCCCAAATTTGGGGCAAAAGGCAGAAATTTCCATTATTTTTTGGCAAAATTGCAGAAATTTCCCTAATTGTGGGGCAAAAAACAGAAATTCCCCTTATTTTGGGGCAAAATTGCAGAAATTTCCTTTATTATGAGGAAAAATTGCAGAAATTTCCCTTATTTTACAGCAAAATTGCAGAAATTTCACTAATTGTGGCGCAAAAAGGCAGAAATTCTCCTTATTTCGGGGCAAAACTCAGAAATTCCACTTATTTTGGGGCAAAATTACAGAAATTTCCCTTATTTTGGGGCAAAATTGCAGAAATTTTACTTATTTTGGGGCAAAATTGCAGAAAATTCACTTATTGCAGAAAAAAAAGCAGAAATTTTTTTTATTTTGGGGCAAAAAAACAGAAATTCCTAATATTTTGTGCCAAAATTAAGAAATTCCCATTATTTTGAGGTAAAAAGACTGAAATTCCCCTTATTTGGGGGCAAAAAGGCAGAAATTTCCCTTATATTCGGGCAAAATTGCAGAAATTTCACTTATTTCAGGGTAATAGTCAGAAATTTTCCTTATTTTGGGGCAAAAATGACAGAAATTCCCTTTGTTTTGGGGGAAAAAGACAGAAATTCCACTTATTTAGAGGCAAAAAAGCAAAAATTCCCCTTATTTTAGGGCAAAATTGCAGAAATTTCCCTTATTTGGGGGCAAAAAAACAGAAATTCCCTTTATTTTGTGGCAAAATTCCAGAAATTTCCCTTATTATGGGGAAAAATTGCAGAAATTTCCCTTATTTTAGGGCAAAATGGCAGAAATTTCACTTATTTCAGAGAAAAAAGGCAAAAATTTTTCTTATTTTGGGGCAAAGGCAGAAATTTCCCTATTTTGGGGGCAAATTTGCAGAAATTTCACTTATTTCATGGTAATAAGTCAGAAATTTTCCTTATTTTGGGGCCAAAAAACAGAAATTCTCTTTGTTTTGGGGGAAAAAAACAGAAATTCCAGTTATTTAGAGGCAAAAAGGCAAAAGTTCCCCTTATTTTGGAGCAAAAAAGAAGAAATTTCCCTTTTTTATGGCAAAAAGGTATGCATTTTTCTTATTTTCGGACGAAAAGGCAGAAATTCCCCATATTTTGGAGCAAAAGGCAGAAATTCCCCTTATTTTTGGGCAAAATTGCAGAAATTTCCCTAATTATGGGGCAAAAAACAGAAATTCTTTTTATTTTGAAGCAAAATTGCAGAAATTTCCCTTATTATGGGGAAAAATTGTAGAAATTTCCCTTATTTTAGGGCAAAATTGCAGAAATTTCACTAATTGTGGGGCAAAAAAGGCAGAAATTCTCCTTATTTTGGAACAAAACTCAGAAATTTCACTTATTTTGGGGCAAAATTCCAGAAATTTCCCTTATTTTGGGGCAAAATTGTAAAAATTTTACTTATTTTGTGGCAAAATTGCAGAAATTTCACTTATTTCAGGGAAAAAAGACAGAAATTTGTTTCATTTTGGGGTAAAAAGGCAGAAATTCGTAATATTTTGTGCCAAAATTAAGAAATTCCCCTTATTTTAGGTAAAAAGGCTGAAATTACCCTTATTTGGGGGCAAAAACGCAGAAATTTCCATTATATTGGGACAAAATTGCAGAAATTTCACTTATTTCAGGGTAATAAGTTAGAAATTTTCCTTATTTTGCGGTAAAAATGACAGAAATTCCCTTTGTTTTGTGGAGAAAGACAAAAATTCCACTTATTTAGAGGCAAAAAAGCAGAAATTCCCCTTATTTTAGGGCAAAATTGCAGAAATTTCTTTTATTTGGGGGCAAAAAAACAGAAATTCCCCTTATTTTGTGGCAAAATTCCAGAAATTTCCCTTATTATCGGGAAAAATTGCAGAAATTCCCTTTATTTTGGGGCAAAATTGCAGAAATTTCCCGAATTGTGGGGCAAAAAACAGAAATTCCCCTTATTTTGTGGCAAAATTCCAGAAATTTCCCTTATTATGGGGAAAAATTGCAGAAATTTCCCTTATTTTAGGGCAAAATTGCAGAAATTTCACTTATTTCAGAGAAAAAAGGCAAAAATTTTTCTTATTTTGGGGCAAAAAGGCAGAAATTCCCATTATTTTGGGGCAAAAAGGCAGAAATTCACCTTATTTTGGGCTAAAATTGCAGAAATTTCACATATTTCAGGGCAAAAAGTCAGAAATTTCCCTTAATTTGGGGCAAAAATGAAGAAATTTCCCTTTTTTATTGCAAAAAGTTATGCATTCCCCTTATTTCGGGCAAAAAGGCAGAAATTCCCCGTATTTTGGAGCAAAATTGCAGAAATTCCACTAATTGTGGGGCAAAAAGGCAGAAATTCTCCTTATTTTGGGGCCAAACTCAGAAATTCCACTTATTTTGGGGCAAAATTCCAGAAATTTCCCTTATTTTGGGGAAAAATTGTAGAAATTTTACTTATTTTGGGGCAAAAAAGAAAGAAATTCCCTTTGTTTTGGGGGGAAAAGACAGAAATTCCACTTATTTAGAGGCAAAAAGGCAAAAGTTCCCCTTATTTTGGAGCAAAAATGAAGAAATTTCCCTTTTTTATGGCAAAAAAGTTATGCATTCTTCTTATTTTCAGACAAAAAAGCAGAAATTCCCCATATTTTGGGGCAAAAGGCAGAAATTTCCCTTATTTTAGGGCAAAATTGCAGAAATTTCACTTATTTCAGAGAAAAAAGGCAAAAATTTTTCTTATTTGGGGCTAAAAGGCAGAAATTCCCATTATTTTGGGACAAAAAGGCAGAAATTCACCTTATTTTGGGCTAAAATTACAGAAATTTCACATATTTCAGGGCAAAAAGTCAGAAATTTCCCCTAATTTGGGGCAAAAATGAAGAAATTTTCCTTTTTTATGTAAAAAGGTATGCATTCCCCTTTTTTTGGGCAAAAAGGCAGAAATTCCCCGTATTTTGGAGCAAAATTGCAGAATTTCCCCTAATTGTGGGGCAAAATTCCAGAAATTTTCCTTATTTTGGGGCAAAATTGCCGAAATTTCACTTATTTTGGGGCAAAATTGCAGAAATTTCACTTATTTCAGGGAAAATAGGCAGAAATTTTCCTTATTTTGGGGCAAAAAGGCAGAAATTCTCCATATTTTGTTGCAAAAATTAAAAATTTCCCTTAATTTGAGGTAAAATGCTGAAATTCCCTTTATTTTGGGGCAAAAGGCAGAAATTTCCCTTTTTTGGGGCAAATTTGCAGAAATTTCACTTATTTCCGAAAAAAAAGGCAGAAATTTTCCTTATTTTGGGGCAAAAAGGCAGAAATTCCTAATATTTTGTGGCAAAAATGCAGAAATTCCTAATATTTTGTTGCAAAAATGCAGAAATTTCCCTTATTTTGAAATAAAAAGGCTGAAATTCCCCTTATTTGGGGGCAAAAATGCAGAAATTTTTCTTATTTTGCGGCAAATTTGCAGAAATTTCACTTATTTCAAGGTTATAGGTCAGAAATTTTCCTTATTTTGGGGCAAAAAAGACTGAAATTCCCTTTGTTTTGGGGGAAAAAGACAGAAATTCCACTTATTTAGAGGCAAAAAGGCAATAGTTCCCCTTATTTTGGAGCAAAAATGAAGAAATTTCCCTTTTTTATGGCAAAAAGGTATGCATTCTTCTTATTTTTAGACAAAAAGGCAGAAATTCCCCATATTTTGGGGCAAAAGGAAGAAATTTCCCTTTTTTTGGACAAAATTGCAGAAATTTCCCTAATTGTGGGGCAAAAAACGGAAATTCCCCTTATTTTGGGGCAAAATTGCAGAAATTTCCCTTATTATGAGGAAAAATTGCAGAAATTTCCCTTATTTTACGGCAAAATTGTAGAAATTTCACTAATTGTGGCGCAAAAAGGCAGAAATTCTCCTTATTTTGGGGCAAAACTCAGAAATTCCACTTAATTTGGGGAAAAATTCCAGAAATTGCCCTTATTTTGGGGCAAAATTGCAGAAATTTTACTTATTTTGGGGCAAAATTGCCGAAATTTCACTTATTTCAGGGAAAAAATCAGAAATTTTCTTTATTTTGGGGAAAAAAGGCAGAAATTCCTAATATTTTGTTCCAAAATTCAGAAATTTCCCTTATTTTGAGGTAAAAAGGCTGAAATTCCCCTTATTTGGCTGCAAAAAGGCAGAAATTTTCCTTATATTGGGGCAAAATTGCAGAAATTTCACTTATTTCAGGGTAATAAGTCAGAAATTTTTTTTATTTTGGGGCAAAAATCACAGAAATTCCCTTTGTTTTGGGGGAAAAAGACAGAAATTCCACTTATTTAGAGCCAAAAAAGCAGAAATTCCCCTTATTTTAGGGCACAATTGCAGAAATTTCCCTTATTTGGGGGCAAAAAAACAGAAATTCCCCTTATTTTGTGGCAAAATTCTAGAAATTTCCCTTATTATGGGGAAAAATTGCAGACATTTCCCTTATTTTAGGGCAAAATTGCAGAAACTTCACTTATTTCGGAGAAAAAAGGCAAAATTTTTTCTTATTTTGGGGCAAAAAGGCAGAAATTCCCATTATTTTGGGGCAAAAAGGCAGAAATTCACCTTATTTTGGGCTAAAATTGCAGAAACTTCACATATTTCATGGCAAAAAGTCAGAAATTTCCCTTAATTTGGGGCAAAAATGAAGAAATTTCCCTTTTTTATGGCAAAAAGGTATGCATTCCCTTTATTTTGGGATAAAAGGCAGAAATTCCCCATATTTTGGAGCAAAATTGCAGAAATTCCCCTAATTGTGGGGCAAAATTCCAGAAATTTTCCTTATTTTGGGGCAAAATTGCAGAAATTCCACTTATTTTGGGGCAAAATTGCAGAAATTTCACTTTTTTTAGGGAAAAAAGGCAGAAATTTTCCTTATTTTGGGGCAAAAAGGCAGAAATTCTCCATATTTAGGTGCAAAAATCAGAAATTTTTCTTATTTTGAGGTAAAATGCTGAAATTCCCCTTATTTTGGGGCAAAAGGCAGAAATTTCCCTTTTTTGGGGCAAATTTGCAGAAATTTCACTTATTTCTGGGAAAAAAGGCAGAAATTTTCCTTATTTTGTGGCAAAAAGGCAGAAATTCCTAATATTTTGTGGCAAAAATGCAGAAATTCCTAATATTTTGTATCAAAAATGCAGAAATTTCCCTTATTTTGAGATAAAAAGGCTGAAATTCCCCTTATTTGGGGGCAAAAAGGCAGAAATTTTTCTTATTTTGGGGCAAATTTGCAGAAATTTCACTTATTTCAGGGTTATACGTCAGAAATTTTCCTTATTTTGGAGCAAAATAGACAGAAATTGCCTTTGTTTTGGGGGAAAAGGACAGAAATTCCACTTATTTAGAGGCAAGAAGGCAAAAGTTCCCCTTATTTTAGAGCAAAAATGAAGAAATTTCCCTTTTTTATGGCAAAAATGTATGCATTCTTCTTATTTTCAGACAAAAAGGCAGAAATTCCCCATATTTTGGGGCAAAAGGCAGAAATTTCCCTTATTTTAGGGCAAAATTGCAGAAATTTCACTTATTTCAGAGAAAAAAGGCAAAAATTTTTCTTATTTTGGGGCAAAAAGGCAGAAATTCCCATTATTTTGGGAAAAAAGGCAGAAACTCACCTTATTTTGGGCTAGAATTGCAGAAATTTCACATATTTCAGGGCAAAAGTAAGAAATTTCCCCTAATTTGGGGCAAAAATGAAGAAATTTCCCTTTTTTATGGCAAAAAGTTATGCATTCCCCTTATTTTGGCAAAAAGGCAGAAATTCCCCGTATTTTGGAGCAAAATTGCAGAATTTCCCCTAATTGTGGGGCAAAATTCCAGAAATTTTCCTTATTTTGGGGCAAAATTGCCGAAATTTCACTTATTTTGGGGCAAAATTGCAGAAATTTCACTTATTTCAGGGAAAATAGGCCGAAATTTTTTTTATTTTGGGGCAAAAAGGCAGAAATTCTCCATATTTTGTTGCAAAAATCAGAAATTTCCCTTATTTTGAGGTAAAATGCTGAAATTCCCCTTTTTTTGGGGCAAAAGGCAGAAATTTCCCTTTTTTGGGGCAAATTTGCAGAAATTTCACTTATTTCCGAAAAAAAAGGCAGAAATTTTTCTTATTTTGCTGCAAAAAGGCAGAAATTCCTAATATTTTGTTGCAAAAATGCAGAAATTTCCCTTATTTTGAAATAAAAAGGCTGAAATTCCCCTTATACGGGGGCAAAAATGCAGAAATTTTTCTTATTTTGTGGCAAATTTGCAGAAATTTCACTTATTTCAGGGTTATAAGTCAGAAATTTTCCTTATTTTGGGGCAAAAAAGAAAGAAATTCCCTTTGTTTTGGAGGAAAAATACAGAAATTTCACTTATTTAGAGGCAAAAAGGCAAAAGTTCCCTTATTTTAAAGCAAAAATGAAGAAATTTCTCTTTTTTATGGCAAAAAGTTATGCATTCTTCTTATTTTCAGACAAAAAGGCAGAAATTCCCCATATTTTGGGGCAAAAGGCAGAAATTTCCCTTATTTTTTGGCAAAATTGCAGAAATTTCCCTAATTGTGGGGCAAAAAACAGAAATTCCCCTTATTTTGGGGCAAAATTGCAGAAATTTCCCTTATTATGAGGAAAAATTGCAGAAATTTCCCTTATTTTACGGCAAAATTGCAGAAATTTCACTAATTGTGGAGCAAAAAGGCAGAAATTCTCCTTATTTTCGGGCAAAACTCAGAAATTCCACTTACTTTGGGGCAAAATTTCAGATATTTCCCTTATTTGGAGGCAAAATTGCAGAAATTTTACTTATTTTGGGGCAAAATTGCAGAAATTTCACTTATTTCAGGAAAAAAAGCAGAAATTTTCCTTATTTTGGGGCAAAAAGGCAGAAATTCCTAATATTTTGTGCCAAAATTCAGAAATTCCCCTTATTTTGAGGTAAAAAGGCTGAAATTCCCCTTATTTGGGGGCAAAAAGACAGAAATTTCCCTTATATTGGAAAAAAAGTGCAGAAATTTCACTTATTTCAGGGTAATAAGTCAGAAATTTTCCTTATTTTGGGGCAAAAATGACAGAAATTCCCTTTGTTTTGGGGGAAAAAGACAGAAATTCCACTTATTTAGAGGCAAAATGCAGAAATTCCCCTTATTTTAGGGCAAAATTGCAGAAATTTTCCTTATTTGGGGGCAAAAAAACAGAAATTCCCCTTATTTTGTGGCAAAATTCCAGAAATTTCCCTTATTATGGGGAAAAATTGTAGAAATTTCCCTTATTTTAGGGCAAAATGGCAGAAATTTCACTTATTTCAGAGAAAAAAGGCAAAAATTTTTCTTATTTTGGGGCAAAGGCAGAAATTTCCCTATTTTTGGGGCAAATTTGCAGAAATTTCACTTATTTCATAGTAATAAGTCAGAAATTTTCCTTATTTTGGGGCCAAAAAACAGAAATTCTCTTTGTTTTGGGAAAAAAAAACAGAAATTCCAGTTATTTAGAGGCAAAAAGGCAAAAGTTCCCCTTATTTTGGAGCAAAAAAGAAGAAATTTCCCTTTTTTATAGCAAATAGGTATGCATTTTTCTTATTTTCAGACGAAAAGGCAGAAATTCCCCATATTTTGGAGCAAAAGGCAGAAATTCCCCTTATTTTGGGGCAAAATTGCAGAAATTTCCCTAATTGTGGGGCAAAAAACAGAAATTCTTTTTATTTTGAAGCAAAATTGCAGAAATTTCCCTTATTATGGGGAAAAATTGTAGAAATTTCTCTTATTTTAGGGCAAAATTGCAGAAATTTCACTAATTGTGGGGCAAAAAAGGCAGAAATTCTCCTTATTTTGGAACAAAACTCAGAAATTTCACTTATTTTGGGGCAAAATTCCAGAAATTTCCCTTATTTTGGGGCAAAATTGTAGAAATTTTACTTATTTTGTGGCAAAATTGCAGAAATTTCACTTATTTCAGGGAAAAAAGACAGAAATTTGTTTTATTTTGGGGCAAAAAGGCAGAAATTCCTAATATTTTGTGCCAAAATTAAGAAATTCCCCTTATTTTAGGTAAAAAGGCTGAAATTCCCCTTATTTGGGGGCAAAAACTCAGAAATTTCCCTTATATTGGGACAAAATTGCAGAAATTTCACTTATTTCAGGGTAATAAGTCAGAAATTTTCCTTATTTTGGGGTAAAAATCACAGAAATTCCCTTTGTTTTGTGGAAAAAGACAGAAATTCCACTTATTTAGAAGCAAAAAAGCAGAAATTCCCCTTATTTTAGGGCAAAATTGCAGAAATTTCTTTTATTTGGGGGCAAAAAAACAGAAATTCCCCTTATTTTGTGGCAAAATTCCAGAAATTTCCCTTATTATGGGGAAAAATTGCAGAAATTCCCCTTATTTTGGGGCAAAATTGCAGAAATTTCCCGAATTGTGGGGCAAAAACAGAAATTCCCCTTATTTTGTGGCAAAATTCCAGAAATTTCCCTTATTATGGGGAAAAATTGCAGAAATTTCCCTTATTTTAGGGCAAAATTGCAGAAATTTCACTTATTTCAGAGAAAAAAGGCAAAAATTTTTCTTATTTTGGGGCAAAAAGGCAGAAATTCCCATTATTTTGGGGCAAAAAGGCAGAAATTCACCTTATTTTGGGCTAAAATTGCAGAAATTTCACATATTTCAGGGCAAATAGTCAGAAATTTCCCTTTATTTGGGGCAAAAATGAAGAAATTTCCCTTTTTTATGGCAAAAAGTTATGCATTTTCCTTGTTTCGGGCAAAAAGGCAGAAATTCCCCGTATTTTGGAGCAAAATTGCAGAAATTCCCCTAATTGTGGGGCAAAAAGGCAGAAATTCTCTTTATTTTGGGGAAAAAATAATAAATTCCACTTATTTTGGGGCAAAATTGCAGAAATTTCACTTTTTTCAGGGAAAAAAGGCAAAAATTTTCCTTATTTTGGGGCAAAAAAACAGAAATTCTCCATATTTAGGTGCAAAAATCAGAAATTTTTCTTATTTTGAGGTAAAATGCTGAAATTCCCCTTATTTTGGGGCAAAAGGCAGAAATTTCCCTTTTTTGGGGAAAATTTGCAGAAATTTCACTTATTTCCGGGAAAAAAGGCAGAAATTTTCCTTATTTTGTGGCAAAAAGGCAGAAATTCCTAATATTTTGTTGCAAAAATGCAGAAATTTTCCTTATTTTGAAATAAAAAGGCTGAAATTCCACTTATTTGGAAGCAAAAATGCAGAAATTTTTCTTATTTTGTGGCAAATTTGCAGAAATTTACTTATTTCAGGGTTATAAGTCAGAAATTTTCCTTATTTTGGGGCAAAAAATACAGAAATTTCCTTTGTTTTGGGGGAAAAAGACAGAAATTTCACTTATTTAGAGGCAAAAGGCAAAAGTTCCCCTTATTTTAAAGCAAAAATGAAGAAATTTCTCTTTTTTATGGCAAAAAGTTATGCATTCTTCTTATTTTAAATCAAAAAGGCAGAAATTCCCCATATTTTGGGGCAAAAGGCAGAAATTTCCCTTATTTTTTGGCAAAATTGCAGAAATTTCCCTAATTGTGGGGCAAAAAACAGAAATTCCCCTTATTTTGGGGCAAAATTGCAGAAATTTCTCTTATTATGAGGAAAAATTGCAGAAATTTCCCTTATTTTACGGCAAAATTGCAGAAATTTCACTAATTGTGGCGCAAAAAGGCAGAAATTCTCCTTATTTCGGGGCATAACTCAGAAATTCCACTTATTTTGGGGCAAAATTCCAGAAATTTCCCTTATTTTGGGGCAAAATTGCAGAAATTTTACTTATTTTGGGGCAAAATTGCAGAAAATTCACGTATTTCAGGGAAAAAAGCAGAAAATTTTTTTATTTTGGGGCAAAAAAACAGAAATTCCTAATATTTTGTGCCAAAATTAAGAAATTCCCCTTATTTTGAAGTAAAAAGACTGAAATTCCCCTTATTTGGGGGCAAAAAGGCAGAAATTTCCCTTATATTGTGGCAAAATTGCAGAAATTTCACTTATTTCAGGGTAATAGTCAGAAATTTTCCTTATTTTGGGGCAAAAATGACAGAAATTCCCTTTGTTTTGGGGGAAAAAGACAGAAATTCCACTTATTTAGAGGCAAAAAAGCAGAAATTCCCCTTATTTTAGGGCAAAATTGCAGAAATTTCCCTTATTTGGGGGCAAAAAAACAGAAATTCCCCTTATTTTGTGGCAAAATTCCAGAAATTTCACTTATTATGGGGAAAAATTGCAGAAATTTCCCTTATTTTAGGGCAAAATTGCAGAAATTTCACTTATTTCAGAGAAAAAAGGCAAAAATTTTTCTTATTTTGGGGCAAAAGTCAGAAATTCCCATTATTTTGGGGCAAAAATGCAGAAATTCACCTTATTTTGGGCTAAAATTGCAGAAATTTCACATATTTCAGGACAAAAATGCAGAAATTTCCCTTAATTTGGGGCAAAAATGAAGAAATTTCCCTTTTTTATGGCAAAAAGGTATGCATTCCCCTTATTTCGGGCAAAAAGGCAGAAATTCCCCGTATTTTGGAGCAAAATTGCAGAAATTCCCCTAATTGTGGGGCAAAAAGGCAGAAATTCTCTTTATTTTGGGGAAAAACTAAGAAATTCCACTTATTTTGGGGCCAAATTGCAGAAATTTCACTTTTTTCAGGGAAAAAAGGCAGAAATTTTCCTTTTTTGGGGCAAAAAGGCAGAAATTCTCCATATTTAGGTGCAAAAATCAGAAATTTTTCTTATTTTGAGGTAAAATGCTGAAATTCCCCTTATTTTGGGGCAAAAGGCAGAAATTTCCCTTTTTTGGGGCAAATTTGCAGAAATTTCACTTATTTCCGGGAAAAAACGCAGAAATTTTCCTTATTTTGTGACAAAAAGGCAGAAATTCCTAATATTTTGTGGCAAAAATGCAGAAATTCCTAATATTTTGTTGCAAAAATGCAGAAATTTCCCTTATTTTGAGATAAAAAGGCTGAAATTCCCCTTATTTGGGGGCAAAAAGGCAGAAATTTTTCTTATTTTGGGGCAAATTTGCAGAAATTTCACTTATTTCAGGGTTATACGTCAGAAATTTTCCTTATTTTGGAGCAAAAAAGACAGAAATTCCCTTTGTTTTGGGGTAAAAGGACAGAAATTCCACTTATTTAGAGGCAAGAAGGCAAAAGTTCCCCTTATTTTAGAGCAAAAATGAAGAAATTTCCCTTTTTTTATGGCAAAAAGGTATGCATTCTTCTTATTTTCAGACAAAAAGGCAGAAATTCCCCATATTTTGGGGCAAAAGGCAGAAATTTCCCTTATTTTAGGGCAAAATTGCAGAAATTTCACTTATTTCAGAGAAAAAAGGCAAAAATTTTTCTTATTTTGGGGCTAAAAGGCAGAAATTCCCATTATTTTGGGAAAAAAGGCAGAAATTCACCTTATTTTGGGCTAAAATTGCAGAAATTTCACATATTTCAGGGCAAAAGTCAGAAATTTCCCCTAATTTGGGGCAAAAATGAAGAAATTTCCCTTTTTTATGGCAAAAAGGTATGCATTCCCCTTATTTTGGCAAAAAGGCAGAAATTCCCCGTATTTTGGAGCAAAATTGCAGAATTTCCCCTAATTGTGGGGCAAAATTCCAGAAATTTTCCTTATTTTGGGGCAAAATTGCCAAAATTTCACTTATTTTGGGGCAAAATTGCAGAAATTTCACTTATTTCAGGGAAAATAGGCAGAAATTTTCATTATTTTGGGGCAAAAAGGCAGAAATTCTCCATATTTTGTTGCAAAAATCAGAAATTTCCCTTATTTTGAGGTAAAATGCTGAAATTCCCCTTTTTTGGGGCAAAAGGCAGAAATTTCCCTTTTTTGGGGCAAATTTGCAGAAATTTCACTTATTTCCGAAAAAAAAGGCAGAAATTTTTCTTATTTTGCTGCAAAAAGGCAGAAATTCCTAATATTTTGTTGCAAAAATGCAGAAATTTCCTTTATTTTGAAATAAAAAGGCTGAAATTCCCCTTATTTGGGGGCAAAAATGCAGAAATTTTTTTATTTTGTGGCAAATTTGCAGAAATTTCACTTATTTCAGGGTTATAAGTCAGAAATTTTCCTTATTTTGGGGCAAAAAGACAGAAATTCCCTTTGTTTTGGGGGAAAAAGACAGAAATTTCACTTATTTAGAGGCAAAAAGGCAAAAGTTCCCCTTATTTTAAAGCAAAAATGAAGAAATTTCTCTTTTTTATGCCAAAAAGTTATGCATTCTTCTTATTTTCAGACAAAAAGGCAGAAATTCCCCAAATTTGGGGCAAAAGGCAGAAATTTCCATTATTTTTTGGCAAAATTGCAGAAATTTCCCTAATTGTGGGGCAAAAAACAGAAATTCCCCTTATTTTGGGGCAAAATTGCAGAAATTTCCTTTATTATGAGGAAAAATTGCAGAAATTTCCCTTATTTTACAGCAAAATTGCAGAAATTTCACTAATTGTGGCGCAAAAAGGCAGAAATTCTCCTTATTTCGGGGCAAAACTCAGAAATTCCACTTATTTTGGGGCAAAATTACAGAAATTTCCCTTATTTTGGGTCAAAATTGCAGAAATTTTACTTATTTTGGGGCAAAATTGCAGAAAATTCACTTATTGCAGAAAAAAAAGCAGAAATTTTTTTTATTTTGGGGCAAAAAAACAGAAATTCCTAATATTTTGTGCCAAAATTAAGAAATTCCCATTATTTTGAGGTAAAAAGACTTAAATTCCCCTTATTTGGGGGCAAAAAGGCAGAAATTTCCCTTATATTCGGGCAAAATTGCAGAAATTTCACTTATTTCAGGGTAATAGTCAGAAATTTTCCTTATTTCGGGGCAAAAATGACAGAAATTCCCTTTGTTTTGGGGAAAAAAGGCAGAAATTCCACTTATTTAGAGGCAAAAAAGCAAAAATTCCCCTTATTTTAGGGCAAAATTGCAGAAATTTCCCTTATTTGGGGGCAAAAAAACAGAAATTCCCTTTATTTTGTGGCAAAATTCCAGAAATTTCCCTTATTATGGGGAAAAATTGCAGAAATTTCCCTTATTTTAGGGCAAAATGGCAGAAATTTCACTTATTTCAGAGAAAAAAGGCAAAAATTTTTCTTATTTTGGGGCAAAGGCAGAAATTTCCCTATTTTGGGGGCAAATTTGCAGAAATTTCACTTATTTCATGGTAATAAGTCAGAAATTTTCCTTATTTTGGGGCCAAAAAACAGAAATTCTCTTTGTTTTGGGGGAAAAAAACAGAAATTCCAGTTATTTAGAGGCAAAAAGGCAAAAGTTCCCCTTATTTTGGAGCAAAAAAGAAGAAATTTCCCTTTTTTATGGCAAAAAGGTATGCATTTTTCTTATTTTCGGACGAAAAGGCAGAAATTCCCCATATTTTGGAGCAAAAGGCAGAAATTCCCCTTATTTTTGGGCAAAATTGCAGAAATTTCCCTAATTATGGGGCAAAAAACAGAAATTCTTTTTATTTTGAAGCAAAATTGCAGAAATTTCCCTTATTATGGGGAAAAATTGTAGAAATTTCCCTTATTTTAGGGCAAAATTGCAGAAATTTCACTAATTGTGGGGCAAAAAAGGCAGAAATTCTCCTTATTTTGGAACAAAACTCAGAAATTTCACTTATTTTGGGGCAAAATTCCAGAAATTTCCCTTATTTTGGGGCAAAATTGTAAAAATTTTACTTATTTTGTGGCAAAATTGCAGAAATTTCACTTATTTCAGGGAAAAAAGACAGAAATTTGTTTCATTTTGGGGCAAAAAGGCAGAAATTCGTAATATTTTGTGCCAAAATTAAGAAATTCCCCTTATTTTAGGTAAAAAGGCTGAAATTCCCCTTATTTGGGGGCAAAAACGCAGAAATTTCCATTATATTGGGACAAAATTGCAGAAATTTCACTTATTTCAGGGTAATAAGTTAGAAATTTTCCTTATTTTGCGGTAAAAATGACAGAAATTCCCTTTGTTTTGTGGAGAAAGACAAAAATTCCACTTATTTAGAGGCAAAAAAGCAGAAATTCCCCTTATTTTAGGGCAAAATTGCAGAAATTTCTTTTATTTGGGGGCAAAAAAACAGAAATTCCCCTTATTTTGTGGCAAAATTCCAGAAATTTCCCTTATTATGGGGAAAAATTGCAGAAATTCCCTTTATTTTGGGGCAAAATTGCAGAAATTTCCCGAATTGTGGGGCAAAAAACAGAAATTCCCCTTATTTTGTGGCAAAATTCCAGAAATTTCCCTTATTATGGGGAAAAATTGCAGAAATTTCCCTTATTTTAGGGCAAAATTGCAGAAATTTCACTTATTTCAGAGAAAAAAGGCAAAAATTTTTCTTATTTTGTGGCAAAAAGTCAGAAATTCCCATTATTTTGGGGCAAAAATGCAGAAATTCACCTTATTTTGGGCTAAAATTGCAGAAATTTCACATATTTCAGGACAAAAATGCAGAAATTTCCCTTAATTTGGGGCAAAAATGAAGAAATTTCCCTTTTTTATGGCAAAAAGGTATGCATTCCCCTTATTTCGGGCAAAAAGGCAGAAATTCCCCGTATTTTGGAGCAAAATTGCAGAAATTCCCCTAATTGTGGGGCAAAAAGGCAGAAATTCTCCTTATTTTGGGGCCAAACTCAGAAATTCCACTTATTTTGGGGCAAAATTCCAGAAATTTCCCTTATTTTGGGGCAAAATTGTAGAAATTTTACTTATTTTGGGGCAAAAAAGAAAGAAATTCCCTTTGTTTTGGGGGGAAAAGACAGAAATTCCACTTATTTAGAGGCAAAAAGGCTAAAGTTCCCCTTATTTTGGAGCAAAAATGAAGAAATTTTTCTTTTTTATGGCAAAAAAGTTATGCATTCTTCTTATTTTCAGACAAAAAAGCAGAAATTCCCCATATTTTGGGGCAAAAGGCAGAAATTTCCCTTATTTTAGGGCAAAATTGCAGAAATTTCACTTATTTCAGAGAAAAAAGGCAAAAATTTTTCTTATTTGGGGCTAAAAGGCAGAAATTCCCATTATTTTGGGACAAAAAGGCAGAAATTCACCTTATTTTGGGCTAAAATTACAGAAATTTCACATATTTCAGGGCAAAAAGTCAGAAATTTCCCCTAATTTGGGGCAAAAATGAAGAAATTTTCCTTTTTTATGTAAAAAGGTATGCATTCCCCTTTTTTTGGGCAAAAAGGCAGAAATTCCCCGTATTTTGGAGCAAAATTGCAGAATTTCCCCTAATTGTGGGGCAAAATTCCAGAAATTTTCCTTATTTTGGGGCAAAATTGCCGAAATTTCACTTATTTTGGGGCAAAATTGCAGAAATTTCACTTATTTCAGGGAAAATAGGCAGAAATTTTCCTTATTTTGGGGCAAAAAGGCAGAAATTCTCCATATTTTGTTGCAAAAATTAAAAATTTCCCTTAATTTGAGGTAAAATGCTGAAATTCCCTTTATTTTGGGGCAAAAGGCAGAAATTTCCCTTTTTTGGGGCAAATTTGCAGAAATTTCACTTATTTCCGAAAAAAAAGGCAGAAATTTTTCTTATTTTGCTGCAAAAAGGCAGAAATTCCTAATATTTTGTTGCAAAAATGCAGAAATTTCCCTTATTTTGAAATAAAAAGGCTGAAATTCCCCTTATACGGGGGCAAAAATGCAGAAATTTTTCTTATTTTGTGGCAAATTTGCAGAAATTTCACTTATTTCAGGGTTATAAGTCAGAAATTTTCCTTATTTTGGGGCAAAAAAGACAGAAATTCCCTTTGTTTTGGAGGAAAAATACAGAAATTTCACTTATTTAGAGGCAAAAAGGCAAAAGTTCCCTTATTTTAAAGCAAAAATGAAGAAATTTCTCTTTTTTATGGCAAAAAGTTATGCATTCTTCTTATTTTCAGACAAAAAGGCAGAAATTCCCCATATTTTGGGGTAAAAGGCAGAAATTTCCCTTATTTTTTGGCAAAATTGCAGAAATTTCCCTAATTGTGGGGCAAAAAACAGAAATTCCCCTTATTTTGGGGCAAAATTGCAGAAATTTCCCTTATTATGAGGAAAAATTGCAGAAATTTCCCTTATTTTACGGCAAAATTGCAGAAATTTCACTAATTGTGGAGCAAAAAGGCAGAAATTCTCCTTATTTTGGGGCAAAACTCAGAAATTCCACTTACTTTGGGGCAAAATTTCAGATATTTCCCTTATTTGGGGGCAAAATTGCAGAAATTTTACTTATTTTGGGGCAAAATTGCAGAAATTTCACTTATTTCAGGAAAAAAAGCAGAAATTTTCCTTATTTTGGGGCAAAAAGGCAGAAATTCCTAATATTTTGTGCCAAAATTCAGAAATTCCCCTTATTTTGAGGTAAAAAGGCTGAAATTCCCCTTATTTGGGGGCAAAAAGACAGAAATTTCCCTTATATTGGAAAAAAAGTGCAGAAATTTCACTTATTTCAGGGTAATAAGTCAGAAATTTTCCTTATTTTGGGGCAAAAATGACAGAAATTCCCTTTGTTTTGGGGGAAAAAGACAGAAATTCCACTTATTTAGAGGCAAAATGCAGAAATTCCCCTTATTTTAGGGCAAAATTGCAGAAATTTTCTTTATTTGGGGGCAAAAAAACAGAAATTCCCCTTATTTTGTGGCAAAATTCCAGAAATTTCCCTTATTATGGGGAAAAATTGCAGAAATTTCCCTTATTTTAGGGCAAAATGGCAGAAATTTCACTTATTTCAGAGAAAAAAGGCAAAAATTTTTCTTATTTTGGGGCAAAGGCAGAAATTTCCCTATTTTTGGGGCAAATTTGCAGAAATTTCACTTATTTCATAGTAATAAGTCAGAAATTTTCCTTATTTTGGGGCCAAAAAACAGAAATTCTCTTTGTTTTGGGAAAAAAAAACAGAAATTCCAGTTATTTAGAGGCAAAAAGGCAAAAGTTCCCCTTATTTTGGAGCAAAAAAGAAGAAATTTCCCTCTTTTATAGCAAATAGGTATGCATTTTTCTTATTTTCAGACGAAAAGGCAGAAATTCCCCATATTTTGGAGCAAAAGGCAGAAATTCCCCTTATTTTGGGGCAAAATTGCAGAAATTTCCCTAATTGTGGGGCAAAAAACAGAAATTCTTTTTATTTTGAAGCAAAATTGCAGAAATTTCCCTTATTATGGGGAAAAATTGTAGAAATTTCTCTTATTTTAGGGCAAAATTGCAGAAATTTCACTAATTGTGGGGCAAAAAAGGCAGAAATTCTCCTTATTTTGGAACAAAACTCAGAAATTTCACTTATTTTGGGGCAAAATTCCAGAAATTTCCCTTATTTTGGGGCAAAATTGTAGAAATTTTACTTATTTTGTGGCAAAATTGCAGAAATTTCACTTATTTCAGGGAAAAAAGACAGAAATTTGTTTTATTTTGGGGCAAAAAGGCAGAAATTCCTAATATTTTGTGCCAAAATTAAGAAATTCCCCTTATTTTAGGTAAAAAGGCTGAAATTCCCCTTATTTGGGGGCAAAAACTCAGAAATTTCCCTTATATTGGGACAAAATTGCAGAAATTTCACTTATTTCAGGGTAATAAGTCAGAAATTTTCCTTATTTTGGGGTAAAAATCACAGAAATTCCCTTTGTTTTGTGGAAAAAGACAGAAATTCCACTTATTTAGAAGCAAAAAAGCAGAAATTCCCCTTATTTTAGGGCAAAATTGCAGAAATTTCTTTTATTTGGGGGCAAAAAAACAGAAATTCCCCTTATTTTGTGGCAAAATTCCAGAAATTTCCCTTATTATGGGGAAAAATTGCAGAAATTCCCCTTATTTTGGGGCAAAATTGCAGAAATTTCCCGAATTGTGGGGCAAAAACAGAAATTCCCCTTATTTTGTGGCAAAATTCCAGAAATTTCCCTTATTATGGGGAAAAATTGCAGAAATTTCCCTTATTTTAGGGCAAAATTGCAGAAATTTCACTTATTTCAGAGAAAAAAGGCAAAAATTTTTCTTATTTTGGGGCAAAAAGGCAGAAATTCCCATTATTTTGGGGCAAAAAGGCAGAAATTCACCTTATTTTGGGCTAAAATTGCAGAAATTTCACATATTTCAGGGCAAATAGTCAGAAATTTCCCTTTATTTGGGGCAAAAATGAAGAAATTTCCCTTTTTTATGGCAAAAAGTTATGCATTTTCCTTGTTTCGGGCAAAAAGGCAGAAATTCCCCGTATTTTGGAGCAAAATTGCAGAAATTCCCCTAATTGTGGGGCAAAAAGGCAGAAATTCTCTTTATTTTGGGGAAAAAATAATAAATTCCACTTATTTTGGGGCAAAATTGCAGAAATTTCACTTTTTTCAGGGAAAAAAGGCAAAAATTTTCCTTATTTTGGGGCAAAAAAACAGAAATTCTCCATATTTAGGTGCAAAAATCAGAAATTTTTCTTATTTTGAGGTAAAATGCTGAAATTCCCCTTATTTTGGGGCAAAAGGCAGAAATTTCCCTTTTTTGGGGAAAATTTGCAGAAATTTCACTTATTTCCGGGAAAAAAGGCAGAAATTTTCCTTATTTTGTGGCAAAAAGGCAGAAATTCCTAATATTTTGTTGCAAAAATGCAGAAATTTTCCTTATTTTGAAATAAAAAGGCTGAAATTCCACTTATTTGGGGGCAAAAATGCAGAAATTTTTCTTATTTTGGGGCAAATTTGCAGAAATTTACTTATTTCAGAGTTATAAGTCAGAAATTTTCCTTATTTTGGGGCAAAAAATACAGAAATTTCCTTTGTTTTGGGGGAAAAAGACAGAAATTTCACTTATTTAGAGGCAAAAAGGCAAAAGTTCCCCTTATTTTAAAGCAAAAATGAAGAAATTTCTCTTTTTTATGGCAAAAAGTTATGCATTCTTCTTATTTTAAATCAAAAAGGCAGAAATTCCCCATATTTTGGGGCAAAAGGCAGAAATTTCCCTTATTTTTTGGCAAAATTGCAGAAATTTCCCTAATTGTGGGGCAAAAAACAGAAATTCCCCTTATTTTGGGGCAAAATTGCAGAAATTTCTCTTATTATGAGGAAAAATTGCAGAAATTTCCCTTATTTTACGGCAAAATTGCAGAAATTTCACTAATTGTGGCGCAAAAAGGCAGAAATTCTCCTTATTTCGGGGCATAACTCAGAAATTCCACTTATTTTGGGGCAAAATTCCAGAAATTTCCCTTATTTTGGGGCAAAATTGCAGAAATTTTACTTATTTTGGGGCAAAATTGCAGAAAATTCACGTATTTCAGGGAAAAAAGCAGAAAATTTTTTTATTTTGGGGCAAAAAAACAGAAATTCCTAATATTTTGTGCCAAAATTAAGAAATTCCCCTTATTTTGAAGTAAAAAGACTGAAATTCCCCTTATTTGGGGGCAAAAAGGCAGAAATTTCCCTTATATTGTGGCAAAATTGCAGAAATTTCACTTATTTCAGGGTAATAGTCAGAAATTTTCCTTATTTTGGGGCAAAAATGACAGAAATTCCCTTTGTTTTGGGGGAAAAAGACAGAAATTCCACTTATTTAGAGGCAAAAAAGCAGAAATTCCCCTTATTTTAGGGCAAAATTGCAGAAATTTCCCTTATTTGGGGGCAAAAAAACAGAAATTCCCCTTATTTTGTGGCAAAATTCCAGAAATTTCCCTTATTATGGGGAAGAATTGCAGAAATTTCCCTTATTTTATGGCAAAATTGCAGAAATTTCACTTATTTCAGAGAAAAAAGGCAAAAATTTTTCTTATTTTGGGGCAAAAAGGCAGAAATTCCCATTATTTTGGGGCAAAAAGGCAGAAATTCACCTTATTTTGGGCTAAAATTGCAGAAATTTCACATATTTCAGGGCAAAAAGTCAGAAATTTCCCTTAATTTGGGGCAAAAATGAAGAAATTTCCCTTTTTTATGGCAAAATGGTATGCATTCCCCTTATTTTGGGCAAAAAGACAGATATTCCCCGTATTTTGAAGCAAAATTGCAGAAATTCCTCTAATTGTGGGGCAAAATTCCAGAAATTTTCCTTATTTTGGGGCAAAATTGCAGAAATTTCACTTATTTTGGGGCAAAATTGCAGAAATTTCCCTTATTTTGAAGCAAAATTGCAGAAATTTCACTTATTTCAGGGAAAAAAGGCAGAAATTTTCCTTATTTTGGGGAAAAAGGCAGAAATTCTTTATATTTTGGTGCAAAAATCAGAAATTTTTCTTATTTTGAGGTAAAATGCTGAAATTCCCCTTATTTTGGGGCAAAAGGTAGAAATTTCCCTTTTTTGGGGCAAATTTGCAGAAATTTCACTTATTTCCGGGAAAAAAGCAGAAATTTTCCTTATTTTGGGGCAAAAAGGCAGAAATTCCTAATATTTTGTGGCAAAAATGCAGAAATTCCTAATATTTTGTTGCAAAAATGCAGAAATTTTCCTTATTTTGAGATAAAAAGGCTGAAATTCCCCTTATTTGGGGGCAAAAAGGCAGAAATTTTTCTTATTTTGGGGCAAATTTGCAGAAATTTCACTTATTTCAGGGTTATAAGTCAGAAATTTTCCTTATTTTGGGGCAAAAAAGACAGAAATTCCCTTTGTTTTGGGGGAAAAAGACAGAAATTCCACTTATTTAGAGGCAAAAAGGCAAAAGTTCCCCTTATTTTGGAGCAAAAATGAAGAAATTTCTCTTTTTATGGCAAAAAGGTATGCATTTTTCTTATTTTAAGACAAAAAGGCAGAAATTCCCCATATTTTTGGGCAAAAGGCAGAAATTTCCCTTATTTTTGAACAAAATTGCAGAAATTTCCCTAATTGTGGGGCAAAAAAACAGAAATTCCCGTTATTTTGGGGCAAAATTGCAGAAATTTCCCTTATTATGAGAAAAAATTGCAGAAATTTCCCTTATTTTACGGCAAAATTGCAGAAATTTCACTAATTGTGGCGCAAAAAGGCAGAAATTTTCCTTATTTTAGGGCAAAACTCAGAAATTCCACTTATTTTGGGGCAAAATTCCAGAAATTTCTCTTATTTTGGGGCAAAATTGCAGAAATTTCACTTATTTTTGGGCAAAAATGACAAAATTTCCCTTTGTTTTGGGGGAAAAAGACAAAAATTCCACTTATTTAGAGGCAAAAAAGCAAAAATTCCCCTTATTTTAGGGCAAAATTGCAGAAATTTCCCTTATTTGGGGGCAAAAAACAGAAATTCCCCTTATTTTGTGGCAAAATTCCAGAAATTTCCCTTATTATGGGGAAGAATTGCAAAAATTTCCCTTATTTTAGGGCAAAATTGCAGAAATTTCACTTATTGCTGAGAAAAGAGGCAAAAATTTTTCTTATTTTGGGGCAAAAAGGCAGAAATTCAAATTATTTTGGGGCAAAAAGGCAGAAATTCACCTTATTTTGGGCTAAAATTGCAGAAATTTCACATATTTCAGGGCAAAAAGTCAGAAATTTCCCTTAATTTGGGGCAAAAATGAAGAAATTTCCCTTTTTTACGGCAAAAAGTTATGCATTCCCCTTATTTCGGGCAAAAAGGCAGAAATTCCCCGTATTTTGGAGCAAAATTGCAGAAATTCCCCTAATTGTGGGGCAAAATTCCAGAAATTTTCCTTATTTTGGGGCAAAATTGCAGAAATTTCATTTATGTTGGGGCACAATTGCAGAAATTTCACTTATTTCAGGGAAAAATACAGAAATTTTCCTTATTTTGGGGCAAAAAGGCAGAAATTCCTAATATTTTGTGCCAAAATTCAGAAATTCCCCTTATTTTGAGGTAAAAAGGCTGAAATTTCCCTTATTTGGGGGCAAAAAGGCAGAAATTTCCCTTATATTTGGGCAAATTTGCAGAAATTTCACTTATTTCAGGGTAATAAGTCAGAAATTTTCCTTATTTTTGGGCAAAAATGACAGAAATTCCCTATGTTTTGGGGGAAGAAGACAGAAATTCCACTTATTTAGAGGCAAAAAAGCAGAAATTCCCCTTATTTTAGGGCAAAATTGCAGAAATTTCCCTTATTTACGGGCAAAAAAACAGAAATTCCCCTTATTTTGTGGCAAAATTCCAGAAATTTCCCTTATTATGGGGAAGAATTGCAGAAATTTCCCTTATTTTAGGGCAAAATTGCAGAAATTTCACTTATTTCAGAGAAAAAAGGCAAAAATTTTTCTTATTTTAGGGCAAAAAGGCAGAAATTCCCATTATTTTGGGGCAAAAATGCAGAAATTCACCTTATTTTGGGCTAAAATTGCAGAAATTTCACATATTTCAGAGCAAAAAGTCAGAAATTTCCCTTAATTTGGGGCAAAAATGAAGCAATTTCCCTTTTTTATTGCATAAAGTTATGCATTCCCCTTATTTCGGGCAAAAAGGCAGAAATTCCCCGTATTTTGGAGCAAAATTGCAGAAATTCCCCTAATTGTGGGGCAAAAAGGCAGAAATTCTTATTTTGGGGCCAAACTCAGAAATTCCACTTATTTTGGGGCAAAATTCCAGAAATTTCCCTTATTTTGGGGCAAAATTGTAGAAATTTTACTGATTTTGGGGCAAAATTGCAGAAATTTCACTTATTTCAGGGAAAAAAGGCAGAAATTTTTTTATTTTGGGGCAAAAAGGCAGAAAATCCTAATATTTTGTGCCAAAATTCAGAAATTCCCTTTATTTTGAGGTAAAAAGGCTGAAATTCCCCTTATTTGGGGGCAAAAAGGAAGAAATTTACCTTATATTGGGGCAAAATTGCAGAAATTTCACTTATTTCAGGGTAATAAGTCAGAAATTTTCCCTATTTTGGGGCAAAAATGACAGAAATTCCCTTTTTTGAGGGGAAAATGACAGAAATTCCACTTATTTAGAGGCAAAAGAGCAGAAATTCCCCTTATTTTAGGGCAAAATTGCAGAAATTTCCCTTATTTACGGGCAAAAAAACAGAAATTCCCCTTATTTTGGGGCAAAATTCCAGAAATTTCCCTTATTATGGGGAAAAACTGCAGAAATTTCTTTAAATAGGGCAAAATTGCAGAAATTTCACTTATTTCAGAGAAAAAAGGCAAAAATCTTTCTTATTTTGGGGCAAAAAGGCAGAAATTCCCATTATTTTGGGGCAAAAAGGCAGAAATTCACCTTATTTTGGGCTAAAATTGCTGAAATTTCACATATTTCAGGGCAAAAAGTCAGAAATTTCCCTTAATTTGGGGCAAAAATGAAGAAATTTCCCTTTTTTATGGCAAAAAGGTATGCATTCCCCTTATTTTGGGCAAAAAGGCAGATATTCCCCGTATTTTGAAGCAAAATTGCAGAAATTCCCCTAATTGTGGGGCAAAATTCCAGAAATTTTCCTTATTTTGGGGCAAAATTGCAGAAATTTCACTTATTTTGGGGCAAAATTGCAGAAATTTCCCTTATTTTGAAGCAAAATTGCAGAAATTTCACTTATTTCAGGGAAAAAAGGCAGAAATTTTCCTTATTTTGGGGAAAAAGGCAGAAATTCTCTATATTTTGGTGCAAAAATCAGAAATTTTTCTTATTTTGAGGTAAAATGCTGAAATTCCCCTTATTTTGGGGCAAAAGGCAGAAATTTCCCTTTTTTGGGGCAAATTTGCAGAAATTTCACTTATTTCCGGGAAAAAAGCAGAAATTTTCCTTATTTTGGGGCAAAAAGGCAGAAATTCCTAATATTTTGTGGGAAAAATGCAGAAATTCCTAATATTTTGTTGCAAAAATGCAGAAATTTCCCTTATTTTGAGATAAAAAGGCTGAAATTCCCCTTATTTGGGGGCAAAAAGGCAGAAATTTTTCTTATTTTGGGGCAAATTTGCAGAAATTTTACTTATTTCAGGGTTATAAGTCAGAAATTTTCCTTATTTTGGGGCAAAAAAGACAGAAATTCCCTTTGTTTTGGGGGAAAAAGACAGAAATTCCACTTATTTAGAGGCAAAAAGGCAAAAGTTCCCCTTATTTTGGAGCAAAAATGAAAAAATTTCTCTTTTTTATGGCAAAAAGGTATGCATTTTTCTTATTTTAAGACAAAAAGGCAGAAATTCCCCATATTTTGGGGCAAAAGGCAGAAATTTCCCTTATTTTTGAACAAAATTGCAGGAATTTCCCTAATTGTGGGGCAAAAAAACAGAAATTCCCCTTATTTTGGGGCAAAATTGCAGAAATTTCCCTTATTATGAGAAAAAATTGCAGAAATTTCCCTTATTTTACGGCAAAATTGCAGAAATTTCACTAATTGTGGGGCAAAATTCCAGAAATTTTCCTTATTTGGGGGCAAAAAGGCAGAAATTCCTAATATTTTGTGGCAAAAATGCAGAAATTCCTAATATTTTGTTGCAAAAATGCAGAAATTTCCCTTATTTTGAGATAAAAAGGCTGAAATTCCCCTTATTTGGGGGCAAAAAGGCAGAAATTTTTCTTATTTTGGGGCAAATTTGCAGAAATTTCACTTATTTCAGGGTTATAAGTCAGAAATTTTCCTTATTTTGGGGCAAAAAAGACAGAAATTCCCTTTGTTTTGGGGGAAAAAGACAGAAATTCCACTTATTTAGAGGCAAAAAGGCAAAAGTTCCCCTTATTTTGGAGCAAAAATGAAGAAATTTCTCTTTTTTATGGCAAAAAGGTATGCATGTTTCTTATTTTAAGACAAAAAGGCAGAAATTCCCCATATTTTGGGGCAAAAGGCAGAAATTTCCCTTATTTTTGAACAAAATTGCAGAAATTTCCCTAATTGTGGGGCAAAAAAACAGAAATTTCCCTTATTTTGGGGCAAAATTGCAGAAATTTCCCTTATTATGAGAAAAAATTGCAGAAATTTCCCTTATTTTACGGCAAAATTGCAGGAATTTCACTAATTGTGGCGCAAAAAGGCAGAAATTTTCCTTATTTTAGGGCAAAACTCAGAAATTCCACTTATTTTGGGGCAAAATTCCAGAAATTTCTCTTATTTTGGAGCAAAATTGCAGAAATTTCACTTATTTTGGGGCAAAATTGCAGAAATTTCACTTATTTCAGGGAAAAATACAGAAATTTTCCTTATTTTGGGGCAAAAAGGCAGAACTTCCTAATATTTTGTGCCAAAATTCAGAAATTCCCTTTATTTTGAGGTAAAAAGGCTGAAATTCCCCTTATTTGGGGGCAAAAAGGCAGAAATTTCCTTTATATTGGGGCAAAATTGCAGAAATTTCACTTATTTCAGGGTAATAATTCAGAAATTTTTCTTATTTTTGGGCAAAAATGACAGAAATTCCCTTTGTTTTGGGGGAAAAAGACAAAAATTCCACTTATTTAGAGGCAAAAAAGCAAAAATTCCCCTTATTTTAGGGCAAAATTCCAGAAATTTCCCTTATTATGGGGAAGAATTGCAGAAATTTCCCTTATTTTAGGGCAAAATTGCAGTAATTTCACTTATTGCTGAGAAAAGAGGCAAAAATTTTTCTTATTTTGGGGCAAAAAGGCAGAAATTCCCATTAATTTGGGGCAAAAAGGCAGAAATTCACCTTATTTTGGGCTAAAATTGCAGAAATTTCACATATTTCAGGGCAAAAAGTCAGAAATTTCCCTTAATTTGGGGCAAAAATGAAGAAATTTCTCTTTTTTATGGCAAAAAGTTATGCATTCCCCTTATTTCGGGCAAAAAGGCAGAAATTCCCCGTATTTTGGAGCAAAATTGCAGAAATTCCCCTAATTGTGGGGCAAAATTCCAGAAATTTTCCTTATTTTGGGGCAAAATTGCAGAAATTTCATTTATGTTGGGGCACAATTGCAGAAATTTCACTTATTTCAGGGAAAAATACAGAAATTTTCCTTATTTTGGGGCAAAAAGGCAGAAATTCCTAATATTTTGTGCCAAAATTCAGAAATTCCCCTTATTTTGAGGTAAAAAGGCTGAAATTCCCCTTATTTGGGGGCAAAAAGGCAGAAATTTCCCTTATATTTGGGGAAATTTGCAGAAATTTCACTTATTTCAGGGTAATAAGTCAGAAATTTTCCTTATTTTTGGGCAAAAATGACCGAAATTCCCTATGTTTTGGGGGAAAAAGACAGAAATTCCACTTATTTAGAGGCAAAAAAGCAGAAATTCCCCTTATTTTAGGGCAAAATTGCAGAAATTTCCCTTATTTACGGGCAAAAAAACAGAAATTTCCCTTATTTTGTGGCAAAATTCCAGAAATTTCCCTTATTATGGGGAAGAATTGCAGAAATTTCCCTTATTTTAGGGCAAAATTGCAGAAATTTCACTTATTTCAGAGAAAAAAGGCAAAAATTTTTCTTATTTTATGGCAAAAAAGCAGAAATTCCCATTATTTTGGGGCAAAAATGCAGAAATTCACCTTATTTTGGGCTAAAATTGCAGAAATTTCACATATTTCAGAGCAAAAAGTCAGAAATTTCCCTTAATTTGGGGCAAAAATGAAGCAATTTCCCTTTTTTATTGCATAAAGTTATGCATTCCCCTTATTTCGGGCAAAAAGGCAGAAATTCCCCGTATTTTGGAGCAAAATTGCAGAAATTCCCCTAATTGTGGGGCAAAAAGGCAGAAATCCTCCTTATTTTGGGGCCAAACTCAGAAATTCCACTTATTTTGGGGCAAAATTCCAGAAATTTCCCTTATTTTGGGGCAAAATTGTAGAAATTTTACTGATTTTGGGGCAAAATTGCAGAAATTTCACTTATTTCAGGGAAAAAAGGCAGAAATTTTTTTATTTTGGGGCAAAAAGGCAGAAAATCCTAATATTTTGTGCCAAAATTCAGAAATTCCCTTTATTTTGAGGTAAAAAGGCTGAAATTCCCATTATTTGGGGGCAAAAAGGAAGAAATTTCCCTTATATTGGGGCAAAATTGCAGAAATTTCACTTATTTCAGGGTAATAAGTCAGAAATTTTCCTTATTTTGGGGCAAAAATGAAAGAAATTCCCTTTTTTGAGGGGAAAATGACAGAAATTCCACTTATTTAGAGGCAAAAGAGCAGAAATTCCCCTTATTTTAGGGCAAAATTGCAGAAATTTCCCTTATTTACGGGCAAAAAAACAGAAATTCCCCTTATTTTGGGGCAAAATTCCAGAAATTTCCCTTATTATGGGGAAAAATTGCAGAAATTTCCTTTAAATAGGGCAAAATGGCAGAAATTTCACTTATTTCAGAGAAAAAAGGCAAAAATCTTTCTTATTTTGGGGCAAAAAGGCAGAAATTCTCATTATTTTGGGGCAAAAAGGCAGAAATTCACCTTATTTTGGGCTAAAATTGCTGAAATTTCACATATTTCAGGGCAAAAAGTCAGAAATTTCCCTTAATTTGGGGCAAAAATGAAGAAATTTCCCTTTTTTATGGCAAAAAGGTATGCATTCCCCTTATTTTGGGCAAAAAGGCAGATATTCCCCGTATTTTGAAGCAAAATTGCAGAAATTCCCCTAATTGTGGGGCAAAATTCCAGAAATTTTCCTTATTTTGGGGCAAAATTGCAGAAATTTCACTTATTTTGGGGCAAAATGGCAGAAATTTCCCTTATTTTGAAGCAAAATTGCAGAAATTTCACTTATTTCAGGGAAAAAAAAGCAGAAATTTTCCTTATTTTGGGGAAAAAGTCAGAAATTCCACTTATTTAGAGGCAAAAAGGCAAAAGTTCCCCTTATTTTGGAGCAAAAATGAAGAAATTTCTCTTTTTTATGGCAAAAAGGTATGCATTTTTCTTATTTTAAGACAAAGAGGAAGAAATTCCCCATATTTTGGGGCAAAAGGCAGAAATTTCCCTTATTTTTGAACAAAATTGCAGAAATTTCCCTAATTGTGGATCAAAAAAACAGAAATTCCCCTTATTTTGGGGCAAAATTGCAGAAATTTCCCTTATTATGAGAAAAAATTGCAGAAATTTCCCTTATTTTACGGCAAAATTGCAGAAATTTCACTAATTGTGGCGCAAAAAGGCAGAAATTTTCCTTATTTTAGGGCAAAACTCAGAAATTCCACTTATTTTGGGGCAAAATTCCAGAAATTTCTCTTATTTTGGGGCAAAATTGCAGAAATTTCACTTATTTTGGGGCAAAATTGCAGAAATTTCACTTATTTCAGGGAAAAATACAGAAATTTTCCTTATTTTGGGGCAAAAAGGCAGAAATTCCTAATATTTTGTGCCAAAATTCAGAAATTCCCCTTATTTTGAGGTAAAAAGGCTGAAATTCCCCTTATTTGGGGGCAAAAAGGCAGAAATTTCCTTTATATTGGGGCAAAATTGCAGAAATTTCACTTATTTCAGGGTAATAAGTCAGAAATTTTTCTTATTTTTGGGCAAAAATGACAGAAATTCCCTTTGTTTTGGGGGAAAAAGACAAAAATTCCACATATTTAGAGGCAAAAAAGCAGAAATTCCCCTTATTTTAGGGCAAAATTGCAGAAATTTCCCTTATTTGGGGGCAAAAAACAGAAATTTTTTTTATTTTGTGGCAAAATTCCAGAAATTTCCCTTATTATGGGGAAAAATTGCAGAAATTTCCCTTATTTTGGGCAAAATTGCAGAAATTTCACTTATTTCAGAGAAAAAAAGGCTAAAATTTTTTTATTTTGGGGCAAAAACGCAGAAATTCCCATTACTTTGGGGCAAAAAGGCAGAAATTCACTTTATTTTGGGCTAAAATTGCAGAAATTTCACATATTTCAGGGCAAGAAGTCAGAAATTTCCCTTAATTTGGGGCAGAAATGAAGAAATTTCCCTTTTTTATGGCACAAAGGTATGCATTCCCCTTATTTCGGGCAAAAAGGCAGAAATTCCCCGTATTT
Source organism: Micromys minutus (assembly GCF_963924665.1). NCBI lineage: Eukaryota > Metazoa > Chordata > Mammalia > Rodentia > Muridae > Micromys > Micromys minutus. The sequence continues at coordinate 29,372 of NW_027667361.1, read as the reverse complement.
TGGAGCAAAATTGCAGAAATTTCCCTAAGTGTGGGGCAAAATTCCAGAAATTTTTCTTATTTTGGCGCAAAATTGCATAAATTTCACTTATTTTGGGCCAAAATTGCAAAATTTTCACTTATTTTGGGGCAAAATTGCAAAAATTTTACTTATTTCCGGGAAAAAAGGCAGAAATTTTCCTTATTTTGGGGCAAAAAGGCAGAAATTCCCCTTATTTTGAGGTAAAATGCTGAAATTCCCCTTATTTTGGGGCAAAAGGCAGAAATTTCCCTATTTTTGGAGCAAATTTGCAGAAATTTCACTTATTTCATGGTAATAAGTCAGAAATTTTCCTTATTTTGGGGCAAGACAGAAATTTTCTTTGTTTTGGGGGAAAAAAACAGAAATTCCACTTATTAAGAGGCAAAAAAGCAAAAGTTCCCCTTATTTTGGAGCAAAATTAATCAATTTCCCTTTTTTAGGGCAAAAAGGTATGCATTTTTCTTATTTTCGGACAAAAAGGCAGAAATTCCCCATATTTTGGGGCAAAAGGCAGAAATTCTGAATATTTTGGGGCAAAATTGCAGATATTTCCCTAATTGTGGGGCAAAAAACAGAAATTCCCCTTATTTTGAAGCAAAATTGCAGAAATTTCCCTTATTATGGGGAAAAATTGCAGAAATTTCCCTTATTTTAGGGCAAAATTGCAGAAATTTCACTAATTGTGGGGCAAAAAGGCAGAAATTCTCCTTATTTTGGGGCCAAACTCAGAAATTCCACATATTTTGGGGCAAAATTCCAGAAATTTCCCTAATTTTAGGGCAAAATTGTAGAAATTTTACTTATTTTGGGGCAAAATTGCAGAAATTTCACTTATTTCAGGGAAAAAATGCAGAAATTTTTTTATTTTGGGGCAAAAAGGCAGAAATTCCTAATATTTTGTGCCAAAATTCAGAAATTCCCCTTATTTTGAGGTAAAAAGGCTGAAATTCCCCTTATTTGGGGGCAAAAAGGCAGAAATTTCCTTTATATTGGGGCAAAATTGCAGAAATTTCACTTATTTCAGGGTAATAAGTCAGAAATTTTTCTTATTTTTGGGCAAAAATGACAGAAATTCCCTTTGTTTTGGGGGAAAAAGACAAAAATTCCACTTATTTAGAGGCAAAAAAGCAGAAATTCCCCTTATATTAGGGCAAAATTGCAGAAATTTCCCTTATTTGGGGGCAAAAAAACAGAAATTCCCCTTATTTTGTGGCAAAATTCCAGAAATTTCCCTTATTATGGGGAAGAATTGCAGAAATTTCCCTTATTTTAGGGCAAAATTGCAGAAATTTCACTTATTGCTGAGAAAAGAGGCAAAAATTTTTCTTATTTTGGGTCAAAAAGGGAGAAATTCCCATTATTTTGGGGCAAAAAGGCAGAAATTCACCTTATTTTGGCTAAAATTGCAGAAATTTCACATATTTCAGGGCAAAAAGTCAGAAATTTCCCTTAATTTGGGGCAAAAATGAAGAAATTTCCCTTTTTTATGGCAAAAAGTTATGCATTCCCCTTATTTCGGGCAAAAAGGCAGAAATTCCCCGTATTTTGGAGCAAAATTGCAGAAATTCCCCTAATTGTGGGGCAAAATTCCAGAAATTTTCCTTATTTTGGGGCAAAATTGCAGAAATTTCATTTATGTTGGGGCACAATTTCAGAAATTTCACTTATTTCAGGGAAAAATATAGAAATTTTCCTTATTTTGGGGCAAAAAGGCAGAAATTCCTAATATTTTGTGCCAAAATTCAGAAATTCCCCTTATTTTGAGGTAAAAAGGCTGAAATTTCCCTTATTTGGGGGCAAAAAGGCAGAAATTTCCCTTATATTTGGGCAAATTTGCAGAAATTTCACTTATTTCAGGGTAATAAGTCAGAAATTTTCCTTATTTTTGGGCAAAAATGACAGAAATTCCCTTTGTTTTGGGGGAAAAAGACAGAAATTCCACTTATTTAGAGGCAAAAACGCAGAAATTCCCCTTATTTTAGGGCAAAATTGCAGAAATTTCCCTTATTTGGGGGCAAAAAAACAGAAATTCCCCTTATTTTGTGGCAAATTCCAGAAATTTCCCTTATTATGGGGAAGAATTGCAGAAATTTCCCTTATTTTAGGGCAAAATTGCAGAAATTTCACTTATTTCAGAGAAAAAAGGCAAAAATTTTTCTTATTTTGGGGCAAAAAGGCAGAAATTCACATTATTTTGGGGCAAAAAGGCAGAAATTCACCTTATTTTGGGCTAAAATTGCTGAAATTTCACATATTTCAGGGCAAAAAGTCAGAAATTTCCCTTAATTTGGGGCAAAAATGAAGAAATTTCCCTTTTTTATGGCAAAAAGGTATGCATTCCCCTTATTTTGGGCAAAAAGACAGATATTCCCCGTATTTTGAAGCAAAATTGCAGAAATTCCTCTAATTGTGGGGCAAAATTCCAGAAATTTTCCTTATTTTGGGGCAAAATTGCAGAAATTTCACTTATTTTGGGGCAAAATTGCAGAAATTTCTCTTATTTTGAAGCAAAATTGCAGAAATTTCACTTATTTCAGGGAAAAAAGGCAGAAATTTTCCTTATTTTGGGGAAAAAGGCAGAAATTCTCCATATTTTGGTGCAAAAATCAGAAATTTTTCTTATTTTGAGGTAAAATGCTGAAATTCCCCTTATTTTGGGGCAAAAGGCAGAAATTTCCCTTTTTTGGGGGCAAATTTGCAGAAATTTCACTTATTTCCGGGAAAAAAGCAGAAATTTTCCTTATTTTGGGGCAAAAAGGCAGAAATTCCTAATATTTTGTGGCAAAAATGCAGAAATTCCTAATATTTTGTTGCAAAAATGCAGAAATTTTCCTTATTTTGAGATTAAAAAGGCTGAAATTCCCCTTATTTGGGGGCAAAAAGGCAGAAATTTTTCTTATTTTGGGGCAAATTTGCAGAAATTTCACTTATTTCAGGGTTATAAGTCAGAAATTTTCCTTATTTTGGGGCAAAAAAGACAGAAATTCCCTTTGTTTTGGGGGAAAAAGACAGAAATTCCACTTATTTAGAGGCAAAAAGGCAAAAGTTCCCCTTATTTTGGAGCAAAAATGAAGAAATTTCTCTTTTTTATGGCAAAAAGGTATGCATTTTTCTTATTTTAAGACAAATAGGCAGAAATTCCCCATATTTTGGGGCAAAAGGCAGAAATTTCCCTTATTTTTGAACAAAATTGCAGAAATTTCCCTAATTGTGGGGCAAAAAAACAGAAATTCCCGTTATTTTGGGGCAAAATTGCAGAAATTTCCCTTATTATGAGAAAAAATTGCAGAAATTTCCCTTATTTTACGGCAAAATTGCAGAAATTTCACTAATTGTGGTGCAAAAAGGCAGAAATTTTCCTTATTTTAGGGCAAAACTCAGAAATTCCACTTATTTTGGGGCAAAATTCCAGAAATTTCTCTTATTTTGGGGCAAAATTGCAGAAATTTCACTTATTTTGGGGCAAAATTGCAGAAATTTCACTTATTTCAGGGAAAAATACAGAAATTTTCCTTATTTTGGGGCAAAAAGGCAGAAATTCCTAATATTTTGTGCCAAAATTCAGAAATTCCCCTTATTTTGAGGTAAAAAGGCTGAAATTCCCCTTATTTGGGGGCAAAAAGGCAGAAATTTCCTTTATATTGGGGCAAAATTGCAGAAATTTCACTTATTTCAGGGTAATAAGTCAGAAATTTTTCTTATTTTTGGGCAAAAATGACAGAAATTCCCTTTGTTTTGGGGGAAAAAGACAAAAATTCCACATATTTAGAGGCAAAAAAGCAGAAATTCCCCTTATTTTAGGGCAAAATTGCAGAAATTTCCCTTATTTGGGGGCAAAAAACAGAAATTCCCCTTATTTTGTGGCAAAATTCCTGAAATTTCCCTTATTATGGGGAAGAATTGCAGAAATTTCCCTTATTTTAGGGCAAAATAGCAGAAATTTCACTTATTGCTGAGAAAAGAGGCAAAAATTTTTCTTATTTTGGGGCAAAAAGGCAGAAATTACCATTATTTTGGGGCAAAAAGGCAGAAATTCACCTTATTTTGGGCTAAAATTGCAGAAATTTCACATATTTCAGGGCAAAAAGTCAGAAATTTCCCTTAATTTGGGGCAAAAATGAAGAAATTTCTCTTTTTTATGGCAAAAAGTTATGCATTCCCCTTATTTCGGGCAAAAAGGCAGAAATTCCCCGTATTTTGGAGCAAAATTGCAGAAATTCCCCTAATTGTGGGGCAAAATTCCAGAAATTTTCCTTATTTTGGGGCAAAATTGCAGAAATTTCATTTATGTTGGGGCACAATTGCAGAAATTTCACTTATTTCAGGGAAAAATACAGAAATTTTCCTTATTTTGGGGCAAAAAGGCAGAAATTCCTAATATTTTGTGCCAAAATTCAGAAATTCCCCTTATTTTGAGGTAAAAAGGCTGAAATTTCCCTTATTTGGGGGCAAAAAGGCAGAAATTTCCCTTATATTTGGGCAAATTTGCAGAAATTTCACTTATTTCAGGGTAATAAGTCAGAAATTTTCCTTATTTTTGGGCAAAAATGACAGAAATTCCCTATGTTTTGGGGGGAAAAGACAGAAATTCCACTTATTTAGAGGCAAAAAAGCAGAAATTCCCCTTATTTTAGGGCAAAATTGCAGAAATTTCCCTTATTTACGGGCAAAAAAACAGAAATTCCCCTTATTTTGTGGCAAAATTCCAGAAATTTCCCTTATTATGGGGAAGAATTGCAGAAATTTCCCTTATTTTAGGGCAAAATTGCAGAAATTTCACTTATTTCAGAGAAAAAAGGCAAAAATTTTTCTTATTTTAGGGCAAAAAGGCAGAAAGTCCCATTATTTTGGGGCAAAAATGCAGAAATTCACCTTATTTTGGGCTAAAATTGCAGAAATTTCACATATCTCAGAGCAAAAAGTCAGAAATTTCCCTTAATTTGGGGCAAAAATGAAGCAATTTCCCTTTTTTATTGCATAAAGTTATGCATTCCCCTTATTTCGGGCAAAAAAACAGAAATTCCCCGTATTTTGGAGCAAAATTGCAGAAATTCCTCTAATTGTGGGGCAAAAAGGCAGAAATCCTCCTTATTATGAGGCCAAACTCAGAAATTCCACTTATTTTGGGGCAAAATTCCAGAAATTTCCCTTATTTTGGGGCAAAATTGTAGAAATTTTACTGATTTTGGGGCAAAATTGCAGAAATTTCACTTATTTCAGGGAAAAAATGCAGAAATTTTTTTATTTTGGGGCAAAAAGGCAGAAATTCCTAATATTTTGTGCCAAAATTCAGAAATTCCCCTTATTTTGAGGTAAAAAGGCTGAAATTCCCCTTATTTGGGGGCAAAAAGGCAGAAATTTCCTTTATATTGGGGCAAAATTGCAGAAATTTCACTTATTTCAGGGTAATAAGTCAGAAATTTTTCTTATTTTTGGGCAAAAATGACAGAAATTCCCTTTGTTTTGGGCGAAAAAGACAAAAATTCCACTTATTTAGAGGCAACAAAGCAGAAATTCCCCTTATATTAGGGCAAAATTGCAGAAATTTCCCTTATTTGGGGGCAAAAAAACAGAAATTCCCCTTATTTTGTGGCAAAATTCCAGAAATTTCCCTTATTATGGGGAAGAATTGCAGAAATTTCCCTTATTTTAGGGCAAAATTGCAGAAATTTCACTTATTGCTGAGAAAAGAGGCAAAAATTTTTCTTATTTTGGGTCAAAAAGGGAGAAATTCCCATTATTTTGGGGCAAAAAGGCAGAAATTCACCTTATTTTGGCTAAAATTGCAGAAATTTCACATATTTCAGGGCAAAAAGTCAGAAATTTCCCTTAATTTGGGGCAAAAATGAAGAAATTTTCCTTTTTTATGGCAAAAAGTTATGCATTCCCCTTATTTCGGGCAAAAAGGCAGAAATTCCCCGTATTTTGGAGCAAAATTGCAGAAATTCCCCTAATTGTGGGGCAAAATTCCAGAAATTTTCCTTATTTTGGGGCAAAATTGCAGAAATTTCATTTATGTTGGGGCACAATTGCAGAAATTTCACTTATTTCAGGGAAAAATATAGAAATTTTCCTTATTTTGGGGCAAAAAGGCAGAAATTCCTAATATTTTGTGCCAAAATTCAGAAATTCCCCTTATTTTGAGGTAAAAAGGCTGAAATTTCCCTTATTTGGGGGCAAAAAGGCAGAAATTTCCCTTATATTTGGGCAAATTTGCAGAAATTTCACTTATTTCAGGGTAATAAGTCAGAAATTTTCCTTATTTTTGGGCAAAAATGACAGAAATTCCCTTTGTTTTGGGGGAAAAAGACAGAAATTCCACTTATTTAGAGGCAAAAACGCAGAAATTCCCCTTATTTTAGGGCAAAATTGCAGAAATTTCCCTTATTTGGGGGCAAAAAAACAGAAATTCCCCTTATTTTGTGGCAAATTCCAGAAATTTCCCTTATTATGGGGAAGAATTACAGAAATTTCCCTTATTTTAGGGCAAAATTGCAGAAATTTCACTTATTTCAGAGAAAAAAGGCAAAAATTTTTCTTATTTTGGGGCAAAAAGGCAGAAATTCACATTATTTTGGGGCAAAAAGGCAGAAATTCACCTTATTTTGGGCTAAAATTGCTGAAATTTCACATATTTCAGGGCAAAAAGTCAGAAATTTCCCTTAATTTGGGGCAAAAATGAAGAAATTTCCCTTTTTTATGGCAAAAAGGTATGCATTCCCCTTATTTTGGGCAAAAAGACAGATATTCCCCGTATTTTGAAGCAAAATTGCAGAAATTCCTCTAATTGTGGGGCAAAATTCCAGAAATTTTCCTTATTTTGGGGCAAAATTGCAGAAATTTCACTTATTTTGGGGCAAAATTGCAGAAATTTCCCTTATTTTGAAGCAAAATTGCAGAAATTTCACTTATTTCAGGGAAAAAAGGCAGAAATTTTCCTTATTTTGGGGAAAAAGGCAGAAATTCTCCATATTTTGGTGCAAAAATCAGAAATTTTTCTTATTTTGCGGTAAAATGCTGAAATTCCCCTTATTTTGGGGCAAAAGGCAGAAATTTCCCTTTTTTTGGGGCAAATTTGCAGAAATTTCACTTATTTCCGGGAAAAAAGCAGAAATTTTCCTTATTTTGGGGCAAAAAGGCAGAAATTCCTAATATTTTGTGGCAAAAATGCAGAAATTCCTAATATTTTGTTGCAAAAATGCAGAAATTTTCCTTATTTTGAGATTAAAAAGGCTGAAATTCCCCTTATTTGGGGGCAAAAAGGCAGAAATTTTTCTTATTTTGGGGCAAATTTGCAGAAATTTCACTTATTTCAGGGTTATAAGTCAGAAATTTTCCTTATTTTGGGGCAAAAAAGACAGAAATTCCCTTTGTTTTGGGGGAAAAAGACAGAAATTCCACTTATTTAGAGGCAAAAAGGCAAAAGTTCCCCTTATTTTGGAGCAAAAATGAAGAAATTTCTCTTTTTTATGGCAAAAAGGTATGCATTTTTCTTATTTTAAGACAAATAGGCAGAAATTCCCCATATTTTGGGGCAAAAGGCAGAAATTTCCCTTATTTTTGAACAAAATTGCAGAAATTTCCCTAATTGTGGGGCAAAAAAACAGAAATTCCCGTTATTTTGGGGCAAAATTGCAGAAATTTCCCTTATTATGAGAAAAAATTGCAGAAATTTCCCTTATTTTATGGCAAAATTGCAGAAATTTCACTAATTGTGGCGCAAAAAGGCAGAAATTTTCCTTATTTTAGGGCAAAACTCAGAAATTCCACTTATTTTGGGGCAAAATTCCAGAAATTTCTCTTATTTTGGGGCAAAATTGCAGAAATTTCACTTATTTTGGGGCAAAATTGCAGAAATTTCACTTATTTCAGGGATAAATACAGAAATTTTCCTTATTTTGGGGCAAAAAGGCAGAAATTCCTAATATTTTGTGCCAAAATTCAGAAATTCCCCTTATTTTGAGGTAAAAAGGCTGAAATTGCCCTTATTTGGGGGCAAAAAGGCAGAAATTTCCTTTATATTGGGGCAAAATTGCAGAAATTTCACTTATTTCAGGGTAATAAGTCAGAAATTTTTCTTATTTTTGGGCAAAAATGACAGAAATTCCCTTTGTTTTGGGCGAAAAAGACAAAAATTCCACATATTTAGAGGCAAAAAAGCAGAAATTCCCCTTATTTTAGGGCAAAATTGCAGAAATTTCCCTTATTTGGGGGCAAAAAACAGAAATTCCCCTTATTTTGTGGCAAAATTCCAGAAATTTCCCTTATTATGGGGAAGAATTGCAGAAATTTCCCTTATTTTAGGGCAAAATAGCAGAAATTTCACTTATTGCTGAGAAAAGAGGCAAAAATTTTTCTTATTTTGGGGCAAAAAGGCAGAAATTACCATTATTTTGGGGCAAAAAGGCAGAAATTCACCTTATTTTGGGCTAAAATTGCAGAAATTTCACATATTTCAGGGCAAAAAGTCAGAAATTTCCCTTAATTTGGGGCAAAAATGAAGAAATTTCTCTTTTTTATGGCAAAAAGTTATGCATTCCCCTTATTTCTGGCAAAAAGGCAGAAAATCCCCGTATTTTGGAGCAAAATTGCAGAAATTCCCCTAATTGTGGGGCAAAATTCCAGAAATTTTCCTTATTTTGGGGCAAAATTGCAGAAATTTCATTTATGTTGGGGCACAATTGCAGAAATTTCACTTATTTCAGGGAAAAATACAGAAATTTTCCTTATTTTGGGGCAAAAAGGCAGAAATTCCTAATATTTTGTGCCAAAATTCAGAAATTCCCCTTATTTTGAGGTAAAAAGGCTGAAATTTCCCTTCTTTGGGGGCAAAAAGGCAGAAATTTCCCTTATATTTGGGCAAATTTGCAGAAATTTCACTTATTTCAGGGTAATAAGTCAGAAATTTTCCTTATTTTTGGGCAAAAATGACAGAAATTCCCTATGTTTTGGGGGAAGAAGACAGAAATTCCACTTATTTAGAGGCAAAAAAGCAGAAATTCCCCTTATTTTAGGGCAAAATTGCAGAAATTTCCCTTATTTACGGGCAAAAAAACAGAAATTCCTTTTATTTTGTGGCAAAATTCCAGAAATTTCCCTTATTATGGGGAAGAATTGCAGAAATTTCCCTTATTTTAGGGCAAAATTGCAGAAATTTCACTTATTTCAGAGAAAAAAGGCAAAAATTTTTCTTATTTTAGGGCAAAAAGGCAGAAATTCCCATTATTTTGGGGCAAAAATGCAGAAATTCACCTTATTTTGGGCTAAAATTGCAGAAATTTCACATATTTCAGAGCAAAAAGTCAGAAATTTCCCTTAATTTGGGGCAAAAATGAAGCAATTTCCCTTTTTTATTGCATAAAGTTATGCATTCCCCTTATTTCGGGCAAAAAAACAGAAATTCCCCGTATTTTGGAGCAAAATTGCAGAAATTCCTCTAATTGTGGGGCAAAAAGGCAGAAATCCTCCTTATTTTGGGGCCAAACTCAGAAATTCCACTTATTTTGGGGCAAAATTCCAGAAATTTCCCTTATTTTGGGGCAAAATTGTAGAAATTTTACTGATTTTGGGGCAAAATTGCAGAAATTTCACTTATATCAGGGAAAAAAGGCAGAAATTTTTTTATTATGGGGCAAAAAGGCAGAAAATCCTAATATTTTGTTCCAAAATTCAGAAATTCCCTTTATTTTGAGGTAAAAAGTCTGAAATTCCCCTTATTTGGGGGCAAAAAGGAAGAAATTTCCCTTATATTGGGGCAAAATTGCAGAAATTTCACTTATTTCAGGGTAATAAGTCAGAAATTTTCCTTATTTTGGGGCAAAAATGACAGAAATTCCCTTTGTTTTGGGGGAAAAAGACAGTAATTCCACTTATATAAAGGCAAAATGCAGAAATTCCCCATATTTTAGGGCAAAATTGCAGAAATTTCCCTTATTTACGGGCAAAAAAACAGAAATTCCCCTTATTTTGTGGCAAAATTCCAGAAATTTCCCTTATTATGGGGAAAAATTGCAGAAATTTCCCTTATTTTAGGGCAAAATTGCAGAAAATTCACTTATTGCTGAGAAAAGAGGCAAAAATTTTTCTTATTTTGGGGCAAAAAGGCAGAAATTCCCATTACTTTGGGGCAAAAAGGCAGAAATTCACCTTACTTTGGGCTAAAATTGCAGAAATTTCACATATTTCAAGGCAAGAAGTCAGAAATTTCCCTTAATTTGGGGCAAAAATGAAGAAATTTCCCTTTTTTATGGCAAAAAGGTATGCATTCCCCTTATTTCGGGCAAAAAGGCAGAAATTCCCCGTATTTTGGAGCAAAATTGCAGAATTTCCCCTAATTGTGGGGCAAAATTCCAGAAATTTTCCTTATTTTGGGGCAAAATTGCAGAAATTTCACATATTTTGGGGCAAAATTGCAGAAATTTCACTTATTTCAGGGAAAATAGGAAGAAATTTTCCTTATTTTGGGGCAAAAGGCAGAAATTCTCCATATTTTGTTGCAAAAATCAGAAATTTCCCTTATTTTGAGGTAAAATGCTGAAATTCCCCTTTTTGGGGGCAAAAGGCAGAAATTTCCCTTTTTTGGGGCAAATTTGCAGAAATTTCTCTTATTATGAGGAAAAATTGCAGAAATTTCCCTTATTTTGAAATAAAAAGGCTGAAATTCCCCTTATTGGGGGCAAAAAGGCAGAAATTTTTCTTATTTTGTGGCAAAGTTGCAGAAATTTCACTTATTTCAGGGTTATAAGTCAGAAATTTTCCTTATTTTGTGGCAAAACAGACAGAAATTCCCTTTGTTTTGGGGGAAAAAGACAGAAATTTCACTTATTTAGAGGCAAAAAGGCAAAAGTTCCCCTTATTTTAAAGCAAAAATGAAGAAATTTCTCTTTTTTATGGCAAAAAGTTATGCATTCTTCTTATTTTCAGACAAAAAGGCAGAAATTCCCCATATTTTGGGGCAAAAGGCAGAAATTTCCCTTATTTTTTGGCAAAATTGCAGAAATTTCCCTAATTGTGGGGCAAAAAACAGAAATTCCCCTTATTTTGGGGCAAAATTGCAGAAATTTCTCTTATTATGAGGAAAAATTGCAGAAATTTCCCTTATTTTACGGCAAAATTGCAGAAATTTCACTAATTGTGGCGCAAAAAGGCAGAAATTCTCCTTATTTCGGGGCAAAACTCAGAAATTCCACTTATTTTGGGGCAAAATTCCAGAAATTTCCCTTATTTTGGGGCAAAATTGCAGAAATTTTACTTATTTTGGGGCAAAATTGCAGAAAATTCACGTATTTCAGGGAAAAAAGCAGAATTTTTTTTTATTTTGGGGCAAAAAAACAGAAATTCCTAATATTTTGTGCCAAAATTCAGAAATTCCCCTTATTTTGAGGTAAAAAGACTGAAATTCCCCTTATTTGGGGGCAAAAAGGCAGAAATTTCCCTTATATTGTGGCAAAATTGCAGAAATTTCACTTATTTCAGGGTAATAGTCAGAAATTTTCCTTATTTTGGGGCAAAAATGACAGAAATTCCCTTTGTTTTGGGGGAAAAAGACAGAAATTCCACTTACTTAGAGGCAAAAAAGCAGAAATTCCCCTTATTTTAGGGCAAAATTGCAGAAATTTCCCTTATTTTGGGGCAAAAAAACAGAAATTCCCCTTATTTTGTGGCAAAATTCTAGAAATTTCCCTTATTATGGGGAAAAATTGCAGAAATTTCCCTTATTTTAGGACAAAATTGCAGAAATTTCACTTATTTCAGAGAAAAAAGGCAAAAATTTTTCTTATTTTGGGGCAAAAGGCAGAAATTTCCCTATTTTTGGGGCAAATTTGCAGAAATTTCACTTATTTCATGGTAATAAGTCAGAAATTTTCCTTATTTTGGGGCAAAAAAGACAGAAATTCTCTTTGTTTTGGGGGAAAAAAACAGAAATTCCAGTTATTTAGAGGCAAAAAGGCAAAAGTTCCCCTTATTTTGGAGCAAAAAAGAAGAAATTTCCCTTTTTTATGGCAAAAAGGTATGCATTTTTCTTATTTTCGGACGAAAAGGCAGAAATTCCCCATATTTTGGAGCAAAAGGCAGAAATTCCCCTTATTTTGAAGCAAAATTGCAGAAATTTCCCTTATTATGAGGAAAAATTGTAGAAATTTCCCTTATTTTAGGGCAAAATTGCAGAAATTTCACTAATTGTGGGGCAAAAAGGCAGAAATTCTCCTTATTTTGGAACAAAACTCAGAAATTCCACTTATTTTGGGGCAAAATTCCAGAAATTTTCCTTATTTTGGGGCAAAAAGACAGAAATTCCCTTTGTTTTGGGGGAAAAAGACAGAAATTTCACTTATTTAGAGGCAAAAAGGCAAAAGTTCCCCTTATTTTAAAGCAAAAATGAAGAAATTTCTCTTTTTTATGGCAAAAAGTTATGCATTCTTCTTATTTTCAGACAAAAAGGCAGAAATTCCCCATATTTTGGGGCAAAAGGCAGAAATTTCCCTTATTTTTTGGCAAAATTGCAGAAATTTCCCTAATTGTGGGGCAAAAAACAGAAATTCCCCTTATTTTGGGGCAAAATTGCAGAAATTTCTCTTATTATGAGGAAAAATTGCAGAAATTTCCCTTATTTTACGGCAAAATTGCAGAAATTTCACTAATTGTGGCGCAAAAAGGCAGAAATTCTCCTTATTTCGGGGCAAAACTCAGAAATTCCACTTATTTTGGGGCAAAATTCCAGAAATTTCCCTTATTTTGGGGCAAAATTGCAGAAATTTTACTTATTTTGGGGCAAAATTGCAGAAAATTCACGTATTTCAGGGAAAAAAGCAGAATTTTTTTTTATTTTGGGGCAAAAAAACAGAAATTCCTAATATTTTGTGCCAAAATTCAGAAATTCCCCTTATTTTGAGGTAAAAAGACTGAAATTCCCCTTATTTGGGGGCAAAAAGGCAGAAATTTCCCTTATATTGTGGCAAAATTGCAGAAATTTCACTTATTTCAGGGTAATAGTCAGAAATTTTCCTTATTTTGGGGCAAAAATGACAGAAATTTTCTTTGTTTTGGGGGAAAAAGACAGAAATTCCACTTACTTAGAGGCAAAAAAGCAGAAATTCCCCTTATTTTAGGGCAAAATTGCAGAAATTTCCCTTATTTTGGGGCAAAAAAACAGAAATTCCCCTTATTTTGTGGCAAAATTCTAGAAATTTCCCTTATTATGGGGAAAAATTGCAGAAATTTCCCTTATTTTAGGACAAAATTGCAGAAATTTCACTTATTTCAGAGAAAAAAGGCAAAAATTTTTCTTATTTTGGGGCAAAAGGCAGAAATTTCCCTATTTTTGGGGCAAATTTGCAGAAATTTCACTTATTTCATGGTAATAAGTCAGAAATTTTCCTTATTTTGGGGCAAAAAAGACAGAAATTCTCTTTGTTTTGGGGGAAAAAAACAGAAATTCCAGTTATTTAGAGGCAAAAAGGCAAAAGTTCCCCTTATTTTGGAGCAAAAAAGAAGAAATTTCCCTTTTTTATGGCAAAAAGGTATGCATTTTTCTTATTTTCGGACGAAAAGGCAGAAATTCCCCATATTTTGGAGCAAAAGGCAGAAATTCCCCTTATTTTGGGGCAAAATTGCAGAAATTTCCCTAATTGTGGGGCAAAAAACAGAAATTCTTTTTATTTTGAAGCAAAATTGCAGAAATTTCCCTTATTATGAGGAAAAATTGTAGAAATTTCCCTTATTTTAGGGCAAAATTGCAGAAATTTCACTAATTGTGGGGCAAAAAGGCAGAAATTCTCCTTATTTTGGAACAAAACTCAGAAATTCCACTTATTTTGGGGCAAAATTCCAGAAATTTCCCTTATTTTGGGGCAAAATTGTAGAAATTTTACTTATTTTGTGGCAAAATTGCAGAAATTTCACTTATTTCAGGGAAAAAATACAGAAATTTGTTTTATTTTGGGGCAAAAAGGCAGAAATTCCTAATATTTTGTGCCAAAATTAAGAAATTCCCCTTAGTTTAGGTAATAAGGCTGAAATTCTCCTTATTTGGGGGCAAAAACGCAGAAATTTCCCTTATATTGGGACAAAATTGCAGAAATTTCACTTATATCAGGGTAATAAGTCAGAAATTTTCCTTATTTTGGGGTAAAAATGACAGAAATTCCCTTTGTTTTGTGGAAAAAGACAGAAATTCCACTTATTTAGAGGCAAAAAAGCAGAAATTCCCCTTATTTTAGGTCAAAATTGCAGAAATTTCTTTTATTTGGGGGCAAAAAAACAGAAATTCCCCTTATTTTGTGGTAAAATTCCAGAAATTTCCCTTATTATGGGGAAAAATTGCAGAAATTCCCCTTATTTTGGGGCAAAATTGCAGAAATTTCTCGAATTGTGGGGCAAAAAACAGAAATTCCCCTTATTTTGGGGCAAAATTCCAGAAATTTCCCTTATTATGGGAAAAAATTGCAGAAATTTCCCTTATTTTAGGGCAAAATTGCAGAAATTTCAGTTATTTCAGAGAAAAAAGGCAAAAATTTTTCTTATTTTGGGGCAAAAAGGCAGAAATTCCCATTATTTTGGGGCAAAAAGGCAGAAATTCACCTTATTTTGGGCTACAATTGCAGAAATTTAACATATTTCAGGGCAAAAATTCAGAAATTTCCCTTAATTTGGGGCAAAAATGAAGAATTTTCCCTTTTTTATGGCAAAAAGGTATGCATTTTCCTTATTTCGGGCAAAAAGGCAGAAATTCCCCGTATTTTGGAGCAAAATTGCAGAAATTCCCCTAAGTGTGGAGCAAAATTCTAGAAATTTTTCTTATTTTGGGGCAAAATTGCAAAATTTTCACTTATTTTAGGGCAAAATTGCAAAATTTTCACTTATTTCAGGGAAAATAGGCAGAAATTTTCCTTATTTTGGGGCAAAAAGGCAGAAATTCTCCATATTTTGTTGCAAAAATCAGAAATTTCCCTTATTTTGAGGTAAAATGCTGAAATTCCCCTTTTTTGGGGGCAAAAGGCAGAAATTTCCCTTTTTGGGGCAAATTTGCAGAAATTTCACTTATTTCCGAAAAAAAAGGCAGAAATTTTTCTTATTTTGGGGCAAAAAGGCAGAAATTCCTAATATTTTGTTGCAAAAATGCAGAAATTTCCCTTATTTTGAAATAAAAAGGCTGAAATTCCCCTTATTTGGGGGCAAAAAGGCAGAAATTTTTCTTATTTTGGGGCAAATTTGCAGAAATTTCACTTATTTCAGGGTTATAAGTCAGAAATTTCCTTATTTTGGGGCAAAAAAAACAGAAATTCCCTTTGTTTTGGGGGAAAAAGACAGAAATTTCACTTATTTAGAGGCAAAAAGGCAAAAGTTCCCGTTATTTTAAAGCAAAAATGAAGAAATTTCTCTTTTTTATGGCAAAAAGTTATGCATTCTTCTTATTTTCAGACAAAAAGGCAGAAATTCCCCATATTTTGGGGCAAAAGGCAGAAATTTCCCTTATTTTTTGGCAAAATTGCAGAAATTTCCCTAATTGTGGGGCAAAAAACAGAAATTCCCCTTATTTTGGGGCAAAATTGCAGAAATTTCCCTATTATGAGGAAAAATTGCAGAAATTTCCCTTATTTTAGGGCAAAATTGCAGAAATTTCACTAATTGTGGCGCAAAAAGGCAGAAATTCTCCTTATTTTGGGGCCTAGCTCAGAAATTCCACTTATTTTGGAGCAAAATTCCAGAAATTTCCCTTATTTTGGGGCAAAATTGTAGAAATTTTACTTATTTTGGGGCAAAATTTCAGAAATTTCACTTATTTTAGGGAAAAAAGGCAGAAATTTTTTTATTTTGGGGCAAAAAGGCAGAAATTCCTAATATTTTGTGCCAAAATTTAGAAATTCCCTTTATTTTGAGGTAAAAAGGCTGAAATTTCCCTTATTTGGGGGCAAAAAGGAAGAAATTTCCCTTATATTGGGGCAAAATTGCAGAAATTTCACTTATTTCAGGGTAATAAGTCAGAAATTTTCCTTATTTTGGGGCAAAAATGACAGAAATTCCCTTTGTTTTGGGGGAAAAAGACAGTAATTCCACTTATTTAGAGGCAAAATGCAGAAATTCTCCTTATTTTAGGGCAAAATTGCAGAAATTTCCCTTATTTACGGGCAAAAAAACAGAAATTTCCCTTATTTTGGGACAAAATTGCAGAAATTTCACTTATTTCAGGGAAAAAAGGCAGAAATTTTTTTGGGGTGCAAAATGGCAGAAATTTATTATTTTGGTACAAAATTGCAGAAATTTTTATTTTGGCGCAAAAAGTCAGAAATTCCCCATATTTTGGGGGAAAAGGGCAGAAATTCCTCTTATTTTGAGGTAAAAAGGCTGAAATTCCCCTTATTTTGGGGCAAAAAGAGAGAAATTTCGTTTATTTTGGGGAAAAGGCAGAAATTGCACTTATTTTGATTCAAAAAGATGGAAAATCCCCTTATTCTGGGGCAAAAATGAAGAAATTTGCTTTTTTTATGGCAAAAAGGTATATATTCCCTTTATTTTCGGGCAAAAGGCAGAAATTCCCCATATTTTGGAGCAAAATTGCAGAAATTCCCCTAATTTTTGGGCAAAAAGGCAGAAATTCCCCTTATTTTGGGGTAAAACTGCAGAAATTTCACTTATTTTGCGGCAAAATGTCAGAAATTCCCCTTATTTTCGGCAAAAAAGGCAGAAAATCCCCTTATTTTATGGCAATATTGCAGAAATTTCCCTTATTTGGGGGCAAAAACAGAAATTCCCCTTATTTTGGGGCAAAATTGCAGAAATTTCCCTTATTATGGGGAAAATTGCAGAAATTTCCCTTATTTTAGGGCAAAATTACAGAAATTTCACTTATTTCAGAGAAAAAAAGCAAAAATTTTTCTTATTTTGGGGCAAAAAGGCAGAAATTCCCATTATTTTGAAGCAAAAAGGCAGAAATTCTCCTTATTTTGGGGTAAAATTGCAGAAATTTCACATATTTCAGGGCAAAACGGCAGAAATTCCCCTTATTTTGGGGCAAAAAGGCAGAAATTCCCCTTATTTTGGCATAAAATTGCAGAAATTTCCCTTATTTGGGGGCAAAAAGGTAGAAAATCCACTTAATTTCGGGTAGAAAGGCAGAAATTCCTCGTATTTTGGAGCAAAATTGCAGAAACTCCCCTAATTTTGGGGCAAAAAGGCAGAAATTCACTTTATTTTGGGGCAAAAATAGAGAAATTCTCCTTATTTTGGGGCAAAAATCAGAAATTTCCCTTATTTTGGGGCAAAATTTTAGAAATTTCTTTTATATTGTTACAGACTTGCAGAAATTTTTCTTATTTTGTGGCAAAAAGGCAGAAATTCCCCATTTTTTGGTGCAAAAAGGCTGAAATTCCCCTTATTTTGAGGTAAAATCCTGAAATTCCCCATATTTTGGGGCAAAAAGGCAGAAATTCCCCTCATTTGGGGGCAAAAAGGCACAAATTTCCCTTATTTTCGAGCATAATTGCAGGACTTTCATTTATTTCAGGGCAAAAACTCAGAAATTCCTTTTATTTTGGGGCAAAAAGCAGAAATTTCTTTTATTTTGATACAAAATTGTAGAAATTTTCCTTATTTTGAAACAAAAAAACAAAAATTACCCATATTTTGGGGGAAATGTCAGAAATTCCCCTTATTTTGAGGTAAAAAGCCTGAAATTTCCATTATTTTGGGGCAAAAAGGCAGAAATTCCCTTTACTTTGTGGCAAAAAGGCAAAAATTCCCGTTAATTGGAGCAGAAAAGCAGAAATTTTCCTTATTTAAGGGCAATAGGGCAGAAATTCGCCATATTTTGTGGCAAAAAGGCAGAAATTCCCCTTATTTGGAGGTAAAATGCTGAAATTCCCCTTATTTTCGGCAAAAAGGCAGAAATTCCTATTATTTTGGGGCAAAATTGCAGAAATTTCAATTATTTCAAGGCAAAAAGTCAGAAATTTGCCTTATTTGGGGCAAAAAGCAGAAATTCCCCTAATTTTGGGGCCAAAAACAGAAATTCCATTTATTTTGGGGTAAAATTGCAGAAATTTCAAATATTTCAGGGCAAAAAGGCAGAAATTCCACTTTATTTCGGACAATAATGCAGAAATTCCCCCATATTTTAAAGCTAAATTTCAAAAATTCCCCTTATATTGGTAAAAAAATGCAGAAATTCCCTTTATTTTTGTGCAATAAGGCAGATTTCCCCGTATTTTGAAGCAAAATTGCACATATTCCCCTAATTTTAAGGGAAAATGCAGAAATTCACATTATTTTGGAACAAAAAGACAGAAATTCTCCTTATTTCAGGGCAAAATTCCAGAAATTCCCCTTATTTTGGGGCAAAATTGCAGAAATTTCCTTTATTTTGGGGCAAAATTGCAGAAATTTTCTTTATTTTGGGGCAAAATTTCAGAAATTTCACTTATTTCAAGAAAAAAGTGCAGAAATTTCTCTTATTTTGGGGCAAAAAGGCAGAAATTTCTTTTATTTTGGTAAAAAATTGCAGAAATTTTCTTTATTTTGGGGCAAATATGAAGAAATTCCCCATATTTTGGGGCAAAAAGGCAGAGATTCCCCTTATTATGAGGTAAAATGCTGAAATTCCCCTTATTTTGGGGCAAAAAGATAGAAATTCCCTTTATTTTGTGGCAAAAAGTCAGAATTTTCCCTTATTTTGGGGCAAAATTGCAGAAATTTCACTTATTTCAGAGCAAAATTCAAAAATTCCTTTTATTTTTGGGCAAAAAGACAGAAATTTTGTTTATTTTTGGGTAAATAGGCAGAAATTTCACTTATTGTGAGGTAAGAAGGCAGAAATTCCTCTTATTTTGGGGCAAAAATGAAAAAATTTCCCTTTTTTGTGCAAAAGGTATATATTCCCCTTATTTTCGGGCAAAAAAGCGGAAATTCCTTGTTTTTTGGAGCACAATTGCAGAAAATCCCCTAATTGTGGGGCAAAAAGGCAGAAATTCCCTATATGTTGGGGCAAAAAGACTGAAATTCTCCTTATTTTGGGGCAAAACTCAGAAATTCCACTTATTTTCGGGCAAAATTCCAGAAATTTTCCGTATTTTGGGGCAAAATTGCAGAAATTTCACTCATTTTGGGGCAAAATTGCAGAAATTTCACTTATTTCAGGTAAAAAAGGCAGAAATTTTTCTTATTTTGGGGCAAAAAGGCAGAAATTCCTAATATTTTGTGGAAAAAGTGAAGAAATTCCCCTTATTTTGAGGTAAAAAGGCTGAAATTCTCCTTATTTGGGGGCAAAAGGGCAGAAATTTCCCTTATTTTGGGGCAAAATTGCAGAAATTTCACTTATTTCAGGGTAATAAGTCAGAAATTTTCCTTATTTTGGGGCAAAAAAGACAGAAATTCCCTTTGTTTTGGGGGGAAAAGACAGAAATTCCAATTATTTAGAGGCAAAATGGCAGAAATTCCCCTTATTTTGAAGCAAAAATGAAGAAATTTCCCTTTTTTATGGCAAAAAGATATGCATTCCCCTTATTTTCAGGCAAAAAGGCAGAAATTCCCCGTATTTTGGAGCAAAATTGCAGAAATTCCCCTAATTGTGGGGCAAAAAGGCAGAAATTCCCTATATGTTGGAGCAAAAAGACAGAAATTCTCCTTATTTTGGGGCAAAACTCAGAAATTCCACTTATTTTGGGGCCAAATTGCACGAATTTACCTTATTTTGGGGCAAAATTGCAGAAATTTTCTTTATTTGGGGCAAAATTGCAGAAATTTCACTTATTTTCAGGTAAAAAGGCTGAAATATTTTTTATTTTGGGGCAAAAAGGAAGAAATTCCCCTTATTTTGGGGCAAAATTGCAGAAATTTTCCTTATTTTGGGGCAAAAAGGCAGAAATTCTTTATATTTTGGGGCAAAAAGGCAGAAATTCCTTTTATTTTGTGGTAATAAGGCTGAAATTCCCCTTATTTTGGGACAAAAAGGCAGAAATTCCCCTTATTTTGGGGTAAAATGGCAGAAATTTTAAATATTTCAGGGCAAAATGGCAGAAATTTCCCTTATTTTGGGGCAAAAAGATGAAATCCCTAATTTTTGGCTAAAATTGCAGAAACGTCACTTATTTCTGGATGAAAAGGCAGAAATTCCACTTATTTTCGGGCAAAAAGGCAGAAATGTCCCATATTTTGGAGCAAAATTGCAGAAATTCTCCTAATATTGGTGCAAAAATGCAGAAATTCCCTTTATTTTGGGGCAAAAAAGGCAGAAATTCTCCATATTTTGGTGCAAAAAGGCTGAAATTCTTCTTATTTTAAGGTAAAATGCTGAAATTCCCCATATTTTGGGGCAAAAGGCAAAAATTCTTCTTATTTTGTGGCAAAAAGTCACAAATTTCCCTTATTTTCGGGCAAAATTGCAGAAATTTCATTTATTTCAGGGCAAAAAGTCAGAAATTCCTTTTAATTTGGGGCAAAGAGCAGAAATTTCTTTTATTATGGTACAAAATTGAAGAAATTTTTCTTATTTTGAAACATAAAGGCAGAAAATTCCCCTTATTTTGAGGCAAAAGGCAGAAATTATTCTTATTTTGAGGTAAAATGCAGTAATTCCCTTTATTTTGGGGCTAAAAGGCAGAAATTCCCCATATTTTGAAGCAAAATTGCAGAAATTCTCATAATTTTTGGGCAAAAAGGCAGGAATTCTCATTATTTTGGGGCAAAAACAGAGAAAATCTCCTTTTTCGGGAGCAAACAGTCAAAAATTCCCCTTATTTTGGGGCTAAATTGCAGAAATTTCCTTTACATTGGGGCAAAATTGCATAAATTTGCCTTATTTTAGGGCAAAATTGCAGAAATTTCACTTATTTCAGGGAAAAAAGGCGGAAATTTCTGAGTTTTTTTCTCTGAAATAAGTGAAATTTCTGCAATTTTGCCCCAGAATAAGGGAAATTTCTGCAATTTTTTTCCATAGTAAGGGAAATTTCTGCAATTTTGCCCCAAAATGAGGAGAATTTCTGCCTTTTTGCCCCAAAATTAGAGGAGTTTCTGCAATTTTGCTTCAAAATACAGGGAATTTCTTCCTCTTTTCCCGAAAATAAGGGGAACTTCTGCCTTTTTGCCCCAAATAAAGGGAATTTCTGCATTTTTGCCCAAATATTAGGGGAATTTCTGCAATTTTGCTCCAAAATACGGGGAAATTCTGCCTTTTTACCCAAAATTAAGAGGATTTTCTGCCTTTTTGCTCCCAAATTAGGGAAATTTCTGCAATTTTATCCCAAAATAAAGGGAATTTCTGCCTTTTTGCCCCAAAATAAGGGGAATTTCTGCCTTTTTGCCCTGAAATATGTGAAATTTCTGCAATTTTACCCCAATATAAGGTAAATTTCTGCCTTTTTGCCCATAAATAATAGAAATTTCTGCCTTTTTGCCCCAAAATAAGGGGAAATTCTGCCTTTTTGCCCCAAATAAAGGGAATTTCTGCATTTTTGCCCCAATATTAGGGAAATTTCTGCAATTCTATCCCAAAATAAGGGGAATTTCTGCCTTTTTGCCCCAAAATAAGGGGAATTTCTGCATTTTTGCCCGAAATTAAGTGTAATTTTTGCCTTTTTGTCCCGAAATAAGTGAAATTTCTTTAATTTTAGCCAAAAATTAGGGATTTCATCTTTTTGCCCCCCAAAAGGGGAATTTCTGCAATTTTGCCCCAAAATAAATGAAATTTCTGCAATTTTGCCCCAAAATAAGGGAAATTTCTGGAATTTTGCTCCAAAATAAGTGGAATTTCTGGGTTGTGCCCCAAAATAAGGAGAATTTCTGTCTTTTTGCCCCAACATATAGGGAATTTCTGCCTTTTTGCCCCACAATTAGGGGAATTTCTGCAATTTTGCTCCAAAATACGGGGAATTTCTGCATTTTTGCCCGAAAATAAGGGGAATGCATACCTTTATTGCCATAAAAAGGGAAATTTCTTCATTTTTGCCCCAAATTAAGGGAAATTTCTGCCTTTTTGCCCTGAAATATGTGAAATTTCTGCAATTTTAGCCCAAAATAAGGTGAATTTTTTCTTTTTGCCCCAAAATAATGGGAATTTCTGTTTTATTGCCCCAAAATAAGAAAAGTTTTTGCTTTTTTTCTCTGAAATAAGTAAAATTTCTGCAATTTTGCCCTAAAATAAGGGAAATTTCTGCAATTTTCCCCATAATAAGGAAAATTTCTGCAATTTTGCCCCAAAATAAGGAGAATTTCTGGTTTTTTGCCCCCAAATACGGGAAATTTCTGCAATTTTGCCCTAAAATAAGTGGAATTTCTGCCTTTTGCCCCAAAATAAGGAGAATTTCTGCCTTTTTGCCCCAAAATAAAGAATATTACTGTATTTTTTACCCCCAAATTAGGTGAATTTCTGCAATTTTGCTCCAAAATACGGGGATTTTCTGCCTTTTTCGTCGAAAATAAGGGGAATTTCTGCCATTTTGCTGTGAAATAAGTGAAATTTCTGGAGTTTTACCCCAATATAAGGGGAATTTCTGCCTTTTTGTCCCAAAATTAGGGGAATTTCTGCAATTTTGCTCCAAAATATGGGGAATTTCTGCCTTTTTGCCCGAAAATTAAGGGAATGTTTACCTTTTTGCCATAAAAAAGGGAAATTTCTTAATTTTTGCCCCAAAATAAGGGGATTTTCCACCTTTTTGACTCAAAATAAGTGCAATTTCTGCCTTTTCCCCAAAAATAAATGAAATTTCTGCTTTTTGCCCCAAAATAAGGGGAATTTCTTACTTTTTGCCCTGAAATAAATGAAATTTCTGCAATTTTGCCCGAAAATAAGGGAAATTTGTGCCTTTTTGCCCCAAAATAAGGAGAATTTCTGCCTTTTGCCCCAAAATATGGGGAATTTCAGCATTTTACCTCAAAATAAGGGGAATTTCAGCCTTTTTGCACCAAAATAAGAAGAATGCATACCTTTTTGCCATTAAAAAAGGGAAAATTCTTCATTTTTGCTCCAAAATAAGCGGAGTTTCTGCCTTTTGCCCCAAAATGTGGGGAATTTCAGCCTCTTTGCCGGAAAATAAGAAGAATGCATAACTTTTTGCCATAAAAAGGGGAAATTTCTTCATTTTTGCTCCAAAATAAGGGGAATTTCTGCCTTTTTGCCTCTAAATAAGTGGAATTTCTGTCTTTTTCCCCCAAAACAAAGGGAATTTCTGTCATTTTTGCCCCAAAATAAGGAAAATTTTTGACTTATTTCCCTAAAATAAGTGAAAGTTCTGCAATTTTGCCCCAAAATAAGGGAAATTTCTGCCTTTTTGCCCCCAAATAAGGGGAATTTCTGACTTTTTGCACCCGAAAAAAGATTTTCTGTCGTTTTGCCCCAAAATAAGGAGAATTTCAGCATTTTTGCCCGAAAATTATGAGAATTTCTGCAATTTTTTTTCAAAATACGGAAAATTTCTGCCTTTTAGCTCCAAAATAAAGGGAATTTCTGCATTTTCTCCACATATTAGGGGAATTTCTGCATTTTACCTGTAAATAATGGGAATTTCTGCATTTTACCTCAAAATAAGTAGAATTTCTGCTTTTTACCTCAAATTATGGGGAATTTCTGCCTTTTTGTTCCAAAATAAAGAAAATTTCTTCAATTTTGTACCATAATAAAAGAAATTTCTACTTTTTGCCCCGAAATAAGGGGAATTTCTGACTTTTTACCCTGAAATAAATGAAATTTGTGCAATTTTGCCCGAAAATAAGGGAAATTTGTGCCTTTTTGCCCCAAAATAATGGGAATTTCTGCCTTTAGCCCCCAAAAATAGAAAATTTCAGCATTTTACCTCAAAATAAGGGGAATTTCTGCCTTTTTGCCCTGAAATATATGAAGTTTCTGCAATTTTACCCCAAAATAAGGTGAATTTCTGACTTTTTGCCCCAAAATAATGGGAATTTCTGCCTTTTTGCCTCAAAATAAGAAAAATTTTTGCTTTTTTTTTTCGGAAATAAGTGAAATTTCTGCAATTTTGCCCTAAAATAAGGGAAATTTATGCAATTTTTCCCCATAATAAAAAAAATTTCTGCAATTTTGCCGCAAAATAAGAGGAATTTATGTTTTTTGCCCCCAAATAAAGCAAATTTCTGCAATTTGGCCCCAAAATAAAGGGATTTTCTGTTTTTTGCCCCCAAATAAGGGAAATTTCTGCAATTTTGCCCTAAAATAAGGGAAATTTCTGCAATTTTGTCCTAAAATAAGGGGAATTTCTGCCATTTGCCCCAAAATAAGGGGAATTTCTGCCTTTTGCCCCAAAATATAGGGAATTTCTGCCTTTTTGTCCGAAAATAAGAAGAATGCACTCCTTTTTGCCATAAAAAAGGGAAATTTTTTCATTTTTGCTCCAAAAGAAGGGGAACTTTAGCCTTTTTGTCTCTAAATAAGTGGAATTTCTGTCTTTTTCCCCCAAAACAAAGGGAATTTCTGTCATTTTTGCCCCAAAATAAGGAAAATTTTTGACTTATTACCCTAAAATAAGTGAAATTTCTGCAATTTTGCCCCAAAATAAGGGAAATTTCTGCCTTTTTGCCCCCAAATAAGGGGAATTTCTGACTTTTTGCACCCGAAGAAAGATTTTCTGTCTTTTTGCCCCAAAATAAGGAGAATTTCAGCATTTTTGCCCGAAAATTATGAGAATTTCTGCAATTTTTTTTCAAAATACGGAAAATTTCTGCCTTTTAGCTCCAAAATAAAGGGAATTTCTGCATTTTCTCCACATGTTAGGGGAATTTCTGCATTTGACCTGTAAATAATGGGAATTTCTGCATTTTACCTCAAAATAAGTAGAATTTCTGCTTTTTACCTCAAATTATGGGGAATTTATGCCGTTTTGTTCCAAAATAAAGAAAATTTCTTCAATTTTGTACCATAATAAAAGAAATTTCTACTTTTTGCCCCGAAAAAAAAGGAATTTCTGACTTTTTACCCTGAAATAAATGAAATTTGTGCAATTTTGCCCGAAAATAAGGGAAATTTGAGCCTTTTTGCCCCAAAATAATGGGAATTTCTGCCTTTAGCCCCCAAAAATGGGAAATTTCAGCATTTTACCTTAAAATAAGGGGAATTTCTGCCTTTTGGCCCTGAAATATATGAAGTTTCTGCAATTTTACCCCAAAATAAGGTGAATTTCTGACTTTTTGCCCCAAAATAATGGGAATTTCTGCCTTTTTGCCTCAAAATAAGAAAAATTTTTGCTTTTTTTTTCGGAAATAAGTGAAATTTCTGCAATTTTGCCCTAAAATAAGGGAAATTTCTGCAATTTTTCCCCATAATAAAAAAAATTTCTGCAATTTTGCCGCAAAATAAGAGGAATTTCTGTTTTTTGCCCCCAAATAAAGCAAATTTCTGCAATTTTGCCCCAAAATAAAGGGAATTTCTGTTTTTTGCCCCCAAATAAGGGAAATTTCTGCAATTTTGCCCTAAAATAAGGGAAATTTCTGCAATTTTGCCCTAAAATAAGGGGAATTTCTGCCATTTGCCCCAAAATAAGGGGAATTTCTGCCTTTTGCCCCAAAATATAGGGAATTTCTGCCTTTTTGTCCGAAAATAAGAAGAATGCACTCCTTTTTGCCATAAAAAAGGGAAATTTTTTCATTTTTGCTCCAAAAGAAGGGGAACTTTAGCCTTTTTGCCTCTAAATAAGTGGAATTTCTGTCTTTTTCCCCCAAAACAAAGGGAATTTCTGTCTTTTTTGCCCCAAAATAAGGAAAATTTCTGACTTATTACTTTGAAAAAAGTAAAATTTCTGCAAATTTGCCCCAAAAATAGGGAAATTTCTGCCTTTTGCCCCAAAATAAGGGAAATTTCAGCATTTTACCTCAAAATAAGGGAAATTTCTGATTATTGCACCAAAATATGGAGAATTTCTACCTTTTGCCCCAAAATAAGGAAAATTTCTGCCTTTTTTCACTGAAATAAGTGAAATTTCTGCAATTTTGCCCAAAAATAAGTGAAATTTCTGCAATTTTGCCCCCAAAAAAGGTAAATTTCTGGAATTTTGCCCCAAAATAAGTGGAATTTCTGAGTTTTGCCCCAAAATAAGGAGAATTTCTGCCTTTTTGCCCCACAATTAGGGGAATTTCTGCAATTTTGCTCCAAAATACGGGGAATTTTTGCCTTTTTGCCTAAAATAAGAAGAATGCATACGTTTTTGCCATAAAAAAGGAAATTTCTTCATTTTTGCCCCAAATTAATGGAAATTTCTGCCTTTTTACCCTGAAATATGTGAAATTTCTGCAATTTTAGCCCAAAATAAGGTGAATTTCTGCCTTTTGCCAAAAATAATGGGAATTTCTGCCTTTTTGCCCCAAAATGAGAAAAACTTTTGCTTTTTCTCTGAAATAAGTGAAATTTCTGGAATTTTGCCCTAAAATAAAAGAAATTTCTGCAATTTTTCTCCATAGTAAAGGAAATTTCTGGAATTTTGCCCCAAAATAAGGGGAATTTCTGTTTTTTTGCCCCCAAATAAGGGAAATTTCTGCAATTTTGCCCTAAAATAAGGGGAATTTCTGCTTTTTTGCCTCTAAATAAGTGGAATTTCTGTCTTTTTCCCCCAAAACAAAGAGAATTTCTGTCATTTTTGCGCCAAAATTAGGAAAATTTCTGAATTATTACCCTGAAATAAGTGAATTTTCTGCAATTTTGCCCCAATATAAGGGAAATTTCTGCCTTTTTGCCCCCAAATAAAGGGAATTTCAGCCTTTTTACCTCAAAATAAAAGGAATTTCTGAATTTTGGCCCAAAATATTAGGAATTTCTGCCTTTTTTCCCCAAAATAAGAAAAATTTCTGCCTTTTTTTCCTGAAATAAGTGAAATTTCTGCAATTTTGCCCCAAAATAAAGAAAATTTCTGAAATTTTGCCCCCAAATAAGTGGAATTTCTGAGTTTTGCCCAAAAATAAGGAGAATTTCTTCCTTTTGCCTCTAAATAAGTGGAATTTCTGTCTTTTTCCACAAAACAAAGGAAATTTCTGTCTTTTTTGTTCTAAAATAAGAGGAATTTCTTCCTTCTTACCTCAAAATAGGTGAAATTTTTGCCTTTTTACCCAAAAATAAACGGAATTTCTGTCTTTTTGCCCCAAAATATAAAGAATTTTTGAATTTTGCCCTGAAATATGTGAAATTTCTGCAATTTTGCCCCAAAATAAAGGAAATTTCTGCCTTTTTGCCACAAAATAAAGGGAATTTCTGTCTTTTTGCACCAAAATAAGGGGAATTTCAGCATTTTACCTTATAATAAGGGGAATCTCTGCATTTTTGCCCCAAAATATGGGGAATTTCTGCATTTTTGCTCCAAAATAAAGAAAATTTCTACAATTTTGTACCAAAATAAAAGAATTTTCTGCCTTTTTGCCCCAAAATAAGAGAAATTTCTGAGTTTTTTTCTCTGAAATAAGTGAAATTTCTGCAATTTTGCATAAAAATAAAGGAAATTTCTGCAATTTTTTTCCATAATAAGGGAAATTTCTGCAATTTTGCCCCAAAATAAGAGGAATTTGTGTTTTTTGCCCCCAAATAAGGGAAATTTCTGCAATTTTATCCCAAAATAAGGGGAATTTCTGTTTTTTTGCCACAAAATAAGGAAATTTTCTGCAAGTCTGTAACAAAATAGAAGAAATTTCTAAAATTTTGCCCCAAAATAAGGGAAATTTCTGATTTTTGCCCCAAAATAAGGAGAATTTCTGTATTTTTGCCCAAAAATAAAAAGAATTTCTGCCTTTTTGCCCCCAAATTAGGGGAGTTTCTGCAATTTTGCTTCAAAATACAGGGAATTTCTTCCTCTTTTCCCGAAAATAAGGGGAAATTCTGTATTTTTGCCCCAAATAAAGGGAATTTCTGCATTTTTGCCCCAATATTAGGGGAATTTCTGCAATTTTGCTCCAAAATACGGGGAAATTCTGCCTTTTTACCGAAAATTAAAAGGATTTTCTGCCTTTTTGCTCCCAAATAAGGGAAATTTCTGCAATTTTATCCCAAAATAAAGGGAATTTCTGCCTTTTTGCCCCAAAATAAAGGGAATTTCTGCCTCTTTGCCCTGAAATATGTGAAATTTCTGCAATTTTACCCCAAAATAAGGTGAATTTCTGCCTTTTTGCTTATAAAATAATAGAAATTTCTGCCTTTTTGCCCCAAAATAAGAAAAATTATTGCTTTTTTCTCTGAAATAAGTGAAATTTCTGAAATTTTGCCCTAAAATAAGGGAAATTTCTGCAATTTTTTCCATAATAAGGGAAATTCCTGCAATTTTGCCCCAAAATAAGGGGAATTTCTATTTTTTGCCTTCAAATAAAGGAAATTTCTTCAATTTTGCCCTAAAATAAGGGGAATTTCTGCCTTTTGCCCCAAAATAAGGAGAATTTCTGCCTTTTTGCCCCAAAATAAAAAAATTACTGTATTTTTTATTCCAATATTAGGTGAATTTCTGCAATTTTGCTACAAAATACGGGGATTTTCTTTTTTTTCGCCGAAAATAAAGGGAATTTCTGCCATTTTGCCGCGAAATAAGTGAAATTTCTGCAGTTTTACCCCAAAATAAGGGGAATTTCTTCATTTTTGCCCAAAAATTAGGGGAATTTTTGCAAGTTTGCTCCAAAATACAGGGAATTTCTGCCTTTTGGCCCGAAAATAAAGGGAATGTATACCTTTTTGCCATAAAAAAAGGAAATTTCTTCATTTTTACCCCAAAATAAGGGGATTTTTCACCTTTTTGACTCAAAATAAGTGCAATTTCTGCCTTTTTCCCAAAAATAAACGAAATTTCTGTCTTTTTGCCCAAAAATAAAGGAAATTTCTGCCTTTTTGCCCCACAATTAGGGGAATTTCTGCAATTTTGCTCCAAAATACGGAAAATTTCTGCCTTTTTGCCTGAAAATAAGGGGAATGCATACGTTTTTGCCATAAAAGAAGGAAATTTCTTCATTTTTGCCCCAAATTAAGGGAAATTTCTGCCTTTTTGTCCTGAAATATGTGAAATTTCTGCAATTTTAGCCCAAAATAAGGTAAATTTCTGCCTTTTGCCCCAAAATAATGGGAATTTCTGCCTTTTTGCCCCAAAATAAGAAAAACTTTTGCTTTTTTTCTTTGAAATAAGTGAAATTTCTGCAATTTTGCCCTAAAATAAAAGAAATTTCTGCAATTTTTCTCCATAGTAAAGGAAATTTCTGGAATTTTGGCCCAAAATAAGGGGAATTTCTGTTTTTTTGCCCCCAAATAAGGGAAATTTCTGCAATTTTGCCCTAAAATAAGGAAAATTTCTGCTTTTTTGCCTCTAAATAAGTGGAATTTCTGTCTTTTTCCCCCAAAACAAAGGAAATTTCTGTCATTTTTGCGCCAAAATAAGGAAAATTTCTGAATTATTACC